>NW_024114768.1:0-93050 GCF_003073215.2 Triticum urartu | reverse complement strand
ACTCGTGGGACCCACTCTCAAAAAATAAAACAAAAAGTATTTCTCTCACCCCTCTCTCACACACACTTACATGTGGTGCCAATCTAGAAAAAACAAAAACAAACAAAAAACAAAAACAAAAACAGAACAGTACTATTTAATCTAGATATGGGCCCACATGTCATTGGCTTATCAATATTTTGTTTTAATTAGTCCTTTTTATTAACTAAGTGTGGATTAGGCCGAGGTTGCCGGCGACCAAATACTGCGGCGGAGGCACGGTGGGAGGCTGGAAGGAGGCCGGCTGACGGAACCACACGATAGTCCTTGCTCTACCGCGTCCAGGGATGTGGGGTTCAGACCATATGGTCGCCGGAGCGAGGACTTCGACGATGGCGGCCATGGCAGAGCTCGGAGCTCATGGGCAAGACGACCAGAGGTGATGGAACTTGCTATGGAGGACTCCAAAGTCTACTGTGGTACATCAGGATCCCATAGGAGCCGCTAGGATCGGCCGACCTGCTTTAATGACGTCGAATCGAAAGCAGCAGTCCGACATCGGAGGCAGGGAAGATGCGTCCTGGCGCTCTGTCCTGGACATCTCTGGTCGAAATCAGGGGCTGGTAGGATGAGTTCATGGCGTACGAGCTTCCTGGCAAGGTGGTGGTGCTTCAGGTTGCCGTTGGCCGTGCGGAGACGAAGGCAGCAGCGATGGTGGTACTTTGCAGAGGTGAGAGAGAGAGAGGCCGTGAGTGAGTGAGGGAGGTAGGGAGAGGGAGGGGGAGGGATGGAGGGAGGGCTACGACGGGTGGGGAGCTAGCCGCGGCAGCGCACGGTCCCTCGCAGCCGACGCTCGCTGGAGTTGAGAGAGAGAGGCCGTGAGGTAGAGGGAGAGAGGTGGGAGGTGAGAGAGAGGTCGTGAGGGGCCCACATGTAAGTGAGAGGGCGAGAGGAGGTGAGAGAAAGAGTTTTTCCTTTTATTTATTTCTGAGTGGGACCCACATGTAAGTGACACGTGGAGGCAGGGGTAGAATGTCCAATAAAACGGCCTGTAGACGGTCAACGTCCTTTGACCAGATGGTAATGGCCCAAAAGGGCATTTTTATAAGGTGAACTAACGGTGCAGGGGCAAATTTGAGCAGGCTTCGAAATTAGGGGCAAATCTGAGTAGGTGGTTCGAGTTAGGGATAGAAATGAAAATGGCCCTTACTTTTATGTTGAGTCATCATCCTCTTATTAAAAAGCACCAGTTGGAGAGCACCGCTGTCATTTGCATTCATTACTATTGATTTACATTGAGTATGACTTGACTGGATCTCTTTTACCATGAATTACAATGTCTAGTCAGTCCTTGGTCTTTAAAGGTGCTCTTCATTTATGTTTTGCGATCTCAGAAAGGGCTAGCGAGATACCATCTTGTTATATCATATTATGATTGTTTTGAGAAAGTGTTGTCATCCAAGATTTATTATTATGGCTCGCTAGTTGATTATGCTATTGATATGAGTAAACTGGAGACCTATGCGTTATTGTGAATGTGGTTAGTTATAATCTTTGCTGAAAACTTGAATGCTGGCTTTACATGTTTACAACAACAAGAGCAAATAGAGTTTGTAAAAGTTTTTCTTTATCACTTTCAGTTTGTCAACTGAATTGCTTGAAGACAAGCAAAGGTTTAAGCTTGGGGGAGTTGATACGTCTCCGTCGTATCTACTTTTCCAAACACTTTTGCCCTTGTTTTGGACTCTAATTTGCATGATTTGAATGGAACTAAGCTGGACTTACGCTGTTTTCAGCAGAATTGCCATGGTGTTATTTATGTGCAGGAGCAAACGTTCTCGGAATGACCTGAAACTTCACAGAGCCACTTTTCAAAAAATAAGAAAAATACCTGCAAAAGATGAAGGCTAGGGGGCCGACCACCTCTCCACGAGGGTGGGGGGTGCGCCTTCCCCCCTAGGGCGCGCCCCCTACCTCGTGGGCCCCCTATTGCCTCTCCGACTCCAACTCCAACTCCATTTATTGAGTTTCAGGGAGAGAAAAAATTAGGGAGAAGAAATCATCGCGTTTTACGATACAGAGCCGCCGCCAAGCCCTAAAACCTCTCGGGAGGGCTGATCTGGAGTCCGTTCGGGACTCCGGATAGGGGAATCCATCGCCATCGTCATCATCAACCATCCTGCATAACCAATCTCATGACGCTCACCACCGTGCGTGAGTAATTCCATCGTAGGCTTGCTGGACGGTGATGGGTTGGATGGGATCTATCATGTAATCGAGTTAGTTTTGTTAGGGTTTGATCCCTAGTGTCCAGTATGTTCTGAGATTGATGTTGCTATGACTTTGCTATGCTTAATGCTTGTCACTAGGGCCCGAGTGCCATGATTTTAGATCAGAACCTATATGTTTTCATCAATATATGAGTGTTCTTGATCCTATCTTGCAAGTCTATAGTCACCTATTATGTGTTATGATCTGTTAACCCCGAAGTGACAATAATCGGGATACTTACCGGTGATGACCATAGTTTGAGGAGTTCATGTATTCACTATGTGTTAATGCTTTGTTCCGGTACTCTATTAAAAGGAGGCCTTAATTTCCCTTAGTTTCCATAAGGACCCCGCTGCCACGGGAGGGTAGGACAAAAGCTGTCATGCAAGTTCTTTTCCATAAGCATGTATGACTATATTCGGAATACATACCTACATTATATCAATGAACTGGAGCTAGTTCTGTGTCACCCTAGGTTATGACTGTTACATGATGAACCGCATCCGGCATAATTCTCCATCACTAATCCATTGCCTACGAGCTTTCCATATGTTGTTCTTTGCTTATTTACTTTCCCGTTGCTATTGCTATCATCACTACAAAATTCCAAAAACATTGCTTTTACTACTTTTACTTTTTGCTACCGTTACCACTACTATCATATTACTTTGCTACTAAACACTTTGCCGCAGATATTAAGTTTCAAGGTATGGTTGAATTGACAGTTCAGCTGCTAATACTTGAGAGTATTCTTTGGCTCCCCTTGTGTTGAATCAATAAATTTGGGTTGAATACTTTACCCTCGAAAACTGTTGCGATCCCCTATACTTGTGGGTTATCAAGGAGGGCCTCGAAGACAACACCCCTAAGTCGGTGAGGGTGCGCTCTTTCTGTCCGCGACCCCCTGTAGTGGCTCTCCCCCACCACCTCGCCCTCTAGGGGCTCTCCCCCCACCCCCTCCTCCTCTAGGGGCACCTCTCCCTCGACCTCCCTGTGAGGAGTCATCGTCAAGTAGCCGGGGGGGGGGGAGGATTACGTGCTCGACCAGTCCGACTAGGTAGGCCGATGACCTTGCATTGGAAACCCACGCTGTCGGCCTACCCCTTGCCCATGTTCCACGAACCTGCATTGAAAAGAGAATAAGCAATTAGTAAATTAATGAGATGAAGGAAAAGGCATGATAATAAACACATTAATAAAAAGGCATATTCCTAAACTATAGAAAAAAAGACTTGAAACATACATCTGCTAGAACCCATATGAATCATCACTGTTGTAACCTCTTTCTCGGTCCGTCTCATCATCACTATCAATCATATCATCTTCATTGTCTGACGGAGGTGGAGGCTCTTCCTCGTCATCAGCGTCTTCGTTTAACTTTTCTAGCATAAGTATGTCATTTTCATTGACAATGGTCTCACCATCATTCCGTGCATCGTCGACGTTTGGATCCACATCATCATCACCCAATGGTATAGCGTCATCATTTCTAACCACATCATCATCACCATCAGGTTGCTCTTGATAGAACACTCCCTCATATGTCATGGGGTTAATGTTGTAGTAATCGTCTTCATTCGGGTCCGGTAGCTTACCATGTGGCGACACCTTGAACACAACTTCCCAACCCTTTAGGTACTCTTTCTGGCATGGGTAAGGCAGATAATATACTTGTGCAGCTTGGGTAGCCGCAATGAAGTGATCGGCTCCGGCATAGATGGTTGATGGTTTAACTTCGACCAAACCAATGGAAGGCGTATGTTTTACCCCCTCCCACGGATCGAACCATCGGCATTTGAACAAAGGCAGACTTAGGGTCTCACGCCCCTGGCGGAATTTAACCTCGTATATATTTTGTACCCTTCCGTAGTAGTCTACTGAATTTTGACCAGGGGTATTCACTCTGGTATTTATAGTTTTGGGATCGGGCCGGCTGTTCTGGTGATCCTCTGTATGGAAGCGATACCCATTCACATCATACTTTTTACATGTCATGACGGCAGGGTCAAACCCCATGGAAACCCATCTCAATTAATCATCCATAGATATGTTCGAATCTTTTCCCTACAAGTATAATTGAAATTGCCGCGTGCATTAGTTCGGTTAACTAATAAATGTTGAACTAGGTATTTAATAGGGGAGTGTGGAAAATTACTTTCTCCATGAACCAAGCAACAAAATTTTTACGTCCAGGTTTTCCATGATGGAGAAGAGTAAGTGCCTCCGCCTCAGTAGGAGGATTCATTCCCATCCATTCCTCTTGAACGGAATCACTAAAAAAAGAAAAGCGGTGTTAGACCGGGACTAAGTGAACATAGAACATGATGATGTGGAAGACATAAAGGAATGGTGTAGTGGTATTACCTCATCCACACTTCCTCAACTTCCTTGATGTTGTGCAAGATATAGAACATGAGGTCCTCCCGCTCTTGTCGTGGCATGTTATAAGATTTCGAGGCCCCAGCCCTCCCACCTTCCATGTTGAATAGATGGAGCCTGGGTTGATACTTGGGCTCTTCTATATTGTATCGAGGCACCTTGTTATGCAGATGGGGAACGTGGTCTGGATAGTATGATGTCCTGAGGTCTGACACCTCCTCTAGGATAACTGCCTCAGCTATGGAAGCTTCAATCTTAGTTTTGTTTCCACATTTCCATCGGAGATGCTTGTTCTGTCTCTCAGGGCCGTACTGCCAGCGATTCTGCATAGCCCCCCCGCCCCCCCAACAATACCTCATTCACGAGGTGCAGAATGAGATGTGTCATCGGAGTAAAGAAGCCTGGCGGAAAGATCTTCTCTAGCTTGACTATCAACTCCAGTGCCATCTTATGCATTTTTTCAATCACCTCTTTACTTACTTCTTTAGCACAGAGCGTGCGGAAGAAATGGCTTAGCTCGGCAAGCTCTCGCCAAACATGCTCGGGGACATAGCCTCGAACCATCACCGGCATTATCCGCTCAATCCATACATGGTAGTCATGATTCTTCAGGACGGTCACTTTGCCCGTTGAAAGATTGATTCCCTTACTTATATTCGATGCATAACCATCGGTGAACTTCAAATTTTGTTTCAGCCAGATAAGTACTTCCTTTTTCTGGCGGTTTAAGGACAAAGTCAGCATCTGGCTTGAACTAGTCTTTTCGACCGCCTGTGGGAGGCTTCATGTTCAGACATGGTCTATCACAAATTCTCTGTTGATCGGCTCTAGCTTGAACGTTATCCTTCGTCTTATCAGGAATGTTGAGGATCGTGTGGAAAAGGGACTCTGCCACATTCTTTTCGGTGTGCATCACATCAATATTGTAAGGAAGTTTGAGGTCCTTGAAATAGGGAAGCTGCGAGAAGGGGGTAATGTGAGTCCAGTTGTGCGTCTCACCATATCCCTCGAAGCCTTTTCCTTTTCCTTTGCCTTTGCCTTTGACTTTAGGCTTGAGAGCTTTTAGCTGAGCAAGAACATCTGCCCACGAAAATGTTGGAATCTCGGTTACTTCATGAACAACCTGGCCTTTCGTGAAGTTCTTCTTGTCTTCCCTGTCTGGATGGTCTGGAGGGAGGAACTGTCGATGCAGGTCAAAGGCTACATACTTGCCACCCTTACCCAGCCAAATCATTCGCAGAGCCTGCATGCACATTGGGCATGGCTTCTTCCCACTTGTACACCATCTGCAAAATAGAGCATAGCCGGGAAAGTCATGCGTGCAATAGTGCAACCAAACTTTCATCAAGAAATTGCTCTGCAGATCCTGGTCGTATGTCAACCTCGTAAAGTACCAAGAATGGTGCAAAGCATCCACCAGCGGCTGCATAAACACACCCATTGCTTCCCCGGGTATTCAGGCCCCGGAATGATGAGCGACAAGAACATGGTCTTCTGTTGCATTAGGGCACCGGGAGGAAGATTGAGCGGAATTACAGACACGGGCCATTAGCTGTATGGATTGGATGACATACCATATGGATTCAACCCATCACCTGATATGGCTATTCTGACATTCCCAGCCTCGGCTGCTTCCTCAGGGTATTCTTCATTGAACGACTTCCATGCTTCCCCTTCCGATGGATGTATGATTTTTTTGGATTGTACCTTATACCTTACTTGTGCCACTTCATCATTTTGGCAGACTCCTTCATGATGAAAAGGCACTGCAGTCTTTTTATAAAATCAAGATACCGGAGAACCTTAAGGGGGTGGTTAGCTGCTTTTTCTCACCATCCTCACCGACCACCTCAATGTACCGAGATGAACCGCACTTCCTATAGTACTTGTCATCCGCATACTCGTGCCTAAACAAAAGGCAATCTTCGGGCAAACATCTATTTTCTCATAATCCATAGAGAGTGCCTTCATGATTTTCTTTGTATCGTACATGCTTTTCAGCAGTTCATGACCCTCAGGGAGGCTGTTAGCCCATACTCCCAGGAATGCTTCAAAGCATTTCTGGCTATAGACATACTCAGCCTTGAATGCAATCAGTTGCAAGATGGCATCCAGCTGAGATATTTTCGCGCCCGCATAAAGAGGTTTCTTCGACGAGGCCAAGACCTCCAAGAAGGCCTTTGCGGTTGCCTCCGGTTCATTCTCTGAAGGTGTCGCATTTGCTCTTTCTGCAACAATGACATCATCTAGCATGTCCCTGACCCCGTTGTCCTCATATCCATCAATGCGTTGTCGCACTACCTCCTTTCTACCACGGTCCTGCTCGGCTATGTTTATCGGCGGCATGTCAAAGTTTGGCATATATCCGTGCGTGCGAAGGTGCTCACTCATGTCCGTCTGATTTCTACGGTGACGTCTGGCACATCTCGCATAGGGGCATGGTGGGATAATTCTCATTGGAAGTCGGAATATCTCCTTCAAATACACATCGGTTTTCGTGATCCACTCTAATGTTACTCGATTCCGACCGATAAAACCACTGTACATCGACTGACTATCTGCCATCCTCTGCTTTTTTGCAAGCCACACAACATAATTAAGGATTCACTTAAATTAATCACATCAAATTTTCAGTTTCTATCGCGTCGACTCCACCTTCATCTCTAATAGGTAAAGATGGGCCCTAATCACAACCAAGGATGTGTAGATTGAGTATGTTCTCCATTCTACCCCGTTCCGAGACAAAATTTTGGCAGAACCTCCCCGTTGTTCTCCAGATACACATCTCGGCAAATAGCCGAGAGAATCTGCTCCGGAGAACAATGGGGAGGCACCACCAAAATCCTGTCTGGGTAGAACATGGAGAACATACCCAATCTACACTTCCTCGGGCTGTCTGTGGAAAACACTGGACAATCCGAAAGAGCTGCGGTGATAAATATGCAATTGAATGCATATTTATCGATGTAACCCTTTCGGACGGGAGACGCCTAGGTTACGCCAGTTGAGTTGAGAATGAAACCTAGTCATATGAAAAAAGGAGGAGATGGACTTGTAGCTCACCCTCGGCTGTAGAGGAAGTAGTCGAACAATAGAGGGATGCTCAGGGGGACCAACGCATCGGACAACGGTCAATCCGATGAAATGCGACACCACAAATCTTGCAAATTCCATCACGGCAAAAAATTAGAACATCACAACTCATAGAGCATATTAAAAACATTTAAACATGCATTCATTTATTTTTTCATCATGTAGGCAAAAAAGTAACAACATTAACAATATATTCATCATCGTCATCACATATTCATCATCATCATTATCACCTATTCGTCATAATCATTGATTCATCTCATCGAACCATTTTTTAAAAGATATGCAACATATAGCATCTCATCTAACCAATTTTTTTTACTACCTATCTCACTATCTATCTAACTATCTAACTATCTACCCATCTAACTATCTATATAACTATCTATCTAACTATGTATCTAACTATCTAAATACCTATCTAAATACCTACCTAAATACCTATCTAACTATCTATCTAACTAGCTACAAAATTACTAAAAACACTAAAAATACATTAAATTTTCACCTTCGAGAGGGTCGGCTGGAGTTGGGGCGGGGAGGCGCGGGGTCGGGGCGGGGCAGCCGGCGCGGGGTCGGGGAGGGACGGCGCGGGCGGCGGCGGGGTCGGGGCGGGCAGGGCGGGGTCGGGCCGGGGAGGAGCGGGCGGCGGCGGGGTCGTGACGGAGCGGCGGGTGGTCAGGGCGGGGAGGCGCGGGCGGCGGAGGAGGTGGGTGGCGGCGGTAGGGGTCGGGGTCGGGTGCGGTTGGAGAGAAATGAGTGGAGGAGAAGACAGGCTGAGTGGATAAGGTGGCACTATGTCGACGGCTCGGCCGTCAGCATAGGCTGGGTCCCACGTGTCAATCTATGCCAACGGCTAAGCCGTCGGCATAGATACTTTGCTTTTTTTTACTTTTTTTATTAAGACATATGTGTGACTCTCAGCACAATGTAAAAAATAGTCTCACCTCGCCCAAAAATAGTCTGAAGGTTTCACCGTGATAGTCCACTTTCCATGATGGATGCCGTTTTCCACCTCCGAGACATGGCGGCAGCGACACCCGTGAAGGGGGCACACTCTGGAGTCGCGTGTCGGGTGCCTGAGCATGCCACCATGCTTCCACAAGCGTAGTAGGGCCCACCACAACACCTTGCGGCATTGCTACCCCTCTCCGGTACCCCGACCCGTCTAACCCTGACATAGACGACCGCCGGATCTAGCTCTTTGACTTGCGCCGGACTGGTTCTGACCGGTGGACCTTTTCACCTGATTTTCATAGCCCAGCCCATAGCTGCATCCCCCAACACCATCCCGACCCAACCCACCCAAAGATACCCTCCGTGTCGGCCCGACGTGGCCGTTTCCCCCCTCCGGGACATGGCGGCAGCCATGCCTGTGAGGTCTACACGGCGGGACGGGGGCCCTGGTGGGGGGTAGCAATGCCACCAGAGCGTCGCACCGGGCCCTCATACATGAGGGGTGGTGTGGTGGCATGTCCGAAGAGGCGGCACGCGTCTCCAGGGTGTGCCCCCCCTCACGGACGGTGTCGCTGCCGGCACCTGGAGGGGGAAACAGACGCCTCGGGTCTACACGGAGGGGATCTTGCTGTGGGTGTGGCCTGGATGTTGCTCCAAAGTGTTCCTATGGGCTGACCTAACACAACCGGGTGGAGAGGTCCACTGGTCAAAGCCCGTCCGTGCAAAGTCAAAGGGCTAGATCCCGTGGTCAAACGCTACAGGGTTAGGCGGGACGGGGACCCTGGGGGGTAGCAATGCCACCGGAGCGTCGCATCGGGCCCTCATACATGAGGGGTGGTGTCGTGGCATGTCCAAAGAGGCGGCACGCGTCTCCGGGGTGTGCCCCCCCCTCACGGACGGCGCCGCCGTCGGCACCTGGAGTGGGGAAACGGACGCGTCGGGTCTACACAGAGGGGGTCTTGCTGTGGGGCTAGCCCGGATGTTGCTCCGAAGTGTTCCTATGGGCTGACCTAACACAACCGGGTGGAGAGGTCCACTGGTGAAAGTCCGTCCGTGCAAAGTCAAAGAGCTAGATCCCGTGGTCAAACGCTACAGGGTTAGGCGGGACAGGGACCCTGGGGGTAGCAATGCCACCGGAGCGTCGCACCGGGCCCTCATGCAACACGGAGTGGTGTGGTGGCATGTCCGAAGAGGCGGCAAGCGTCTCCGGGGTGTGCCCCCCTCACTGACGGCGCCGCCGCCGGCACCTGGAGGGGGGAAACGGACGCTTCGGGTCTACACGGAGGGGATCTTGCTATGGGGCTGGCTCGGATGTTGCTCCAAAGTGTTCCTATGGGCTGACCTAACACAAGCGGGTGGAGAGTCCACTGGTCAAAGCCCATCCGTGCAAAGTCAAAGGGCTAGATCCCGTGGTCAGACGCTACAGGGTTAGGCTGGACAGGGACCCTGGGGGTAGCAATGCCACCAAAGCGGTGCACCAGGCCCTCATACAATGCGGGGTGGTGTGGTGGCATGTCCGAAGAGGCGGCACACGTCTCCGGGGTGTGCCCCCCCTCACTGACGGCACTGCCGCCGACACCTAGAGGGTGGAAACGGACGCGTAAGGGCTACACGGAGGGGATCTTGCTGTTGGTCTAGTCCGGATGTTGCTCTAAAGTGTTCCTATGGGCTGATCTAACACAACCGGATGGATAGGTCCACTGCTCAAAGCCCGTCCGTGCAAAGTTAAGGGGCTAGATCCCGTGGTCAAACGCTACAGGGTTAGGCGGGACGGGGGCCCTGGGGGTAGCAATGCCACCGGACCGTCGCACCGGGCCCTCATGCATGCGGGGTGGTGCTACCTCTTGAGCTTGCGTTGGATTTCCCCGAAGAGGAAGGGATGATGCAGCAGAATAGCGTAAGTATTTCCCTCAGTTTTTGAGAACCAAGGTATCAATCTAGTAGGAGGCCACTCTGAAGTCCCTCGTACCTGCACAAAATGATAGCTACTCGCAACCAACGCGATTAGGGGTTGTCAATCCCTTCACGGTCACTTACGAGAGTGAGATCTGATAGATATAATATTTTTGGTATTTTTGGTATAAAGATGCAAACTAAAAAGTAAAAAGCAAAGCAAGATTAAAGTGATGGAGATTGATATGATGAGAATATACCCGGGGGCCATAGGTTTCACTAGTGGCTTCTCTCAAGAGCGTAAGTATTCTACATGGGTGAACAAATAACTATTGAGCAATTGACAGAATTGAGCATAGTTATGAGAATATCTAGGCATGATCATGTATATAGGCATCACATCCGTGATAAGTAGACCGAAACGATTCTGCATCTACTACTATTACTCCACTCATCGACCGCTATCCAGCATGCATCTAGAGTATTAAGTTAAAAGCAGAGTAACGCTTTAAGCAAGATGACATGATGCAGAGAGATAAATTCGTGCAATATGAAATAAACCCCATCTTGTTATCCTCGATGGCAACGATGCAATACGTGCCTTGCTGCCCCTTCTGTCACTGGGAAAGGACACCACAAGATCGAACCCAAAGCTAAGAACTTCTCCCATGGCAAGAACTACCAATCTAGTTGGCCAAACCAAATGGATAATTCGAACAGACTTGCAAAGATAACTAATCATACATAAGAGAATTCAGAGAAGATTCAAATATTATTCATAGATAAACTTGATCATAAACCCACAATTCATCGGTCTCAACAAACACACCGCAAAAAGAAGATTACATCGAATAGATCTCCACAAGAGAGGGGGTGAACTTTGTATTGAGATCCAAAAAGAGAGAAGAAGCCATCTAGCTACTAACTATGGACCCGAAGGTCTGAGGTAAACTACTCACACTTTATCGGAGAGGCTATGATGATATAGAAGCCCTCCGTGATGACGGCCCTCTCCGGTGGAGCTCCGGAACAGGCCCCAAGATGGGATCTCGTGGATACAGAAAGTTGCAGCAGTGGAATTAGGTTTTTGGCCCCATCCCTGTTCGTTTGGGGGTACGTAGGTATATATAGGAGGAAGAAGTACGTCGGTGGAGCTCCGAGGGGCCCACGAGGCAGGGGGCGCGCCCTAGGGGGGGCGCGCCCCCACCCTCGTGACCGGCTCTTTGATGCCTTGGCGTAGGGTCCAAGTCTCCTGGATCACGTTCGGTGAGAAAATCACGTTCCCGAAGGTTTCATTCCATTTGGACTCCGTTTGATATTCCGTTTCTTCGAAACACCGAAATAGGCAAAAAAAATAGCAATTCTGGGCTGGGCCTCCGGTTACTTGGTTAGTCCCAAAAATAATATAAAAGTGGAAAATAAAGCCCAATATAGTCCAAAACATTAGATAATTTAGCATGGAGCAATCAAAAATTATAGATACATTGGAGACGTATCAGGCATCCCCAAGCTTAATTCCTGCTCATCCTTGAGTAGGTAAATGATAAAAAAAGAGAATTTTTGATGCGGAGTGCTACTTGGCATAATTTCAATGCAAATCTTCTTAATTGTGGTATGAATATTCAGATTAGGAAGATGCAAGACAAAAGTTCATATTGACATAGAGAATAATAATACTTCAAGCAAACCAACAAAGCAATTATGTTTTCTTAAAGTAACATGGCCAAAGAAAGTTCATCCCTACAAAATCATATAGTTTAGTCATGCTCCATTTTCGTCACACAAGAATGCTCTCATCATGCACAACCCAGATGACAAGCCAAGCAATTGTTTCATACCTTAATAATTTCAAAATCATAAACTTTCACGCAATACATGAGCGTGAGCCATGGATATAGCACTATGGGTGGAATAGAATATAATGATGGGGGTCATGTGGAGAAGACAAAAAAGGAGAAAGTCTTACATCAACGAGGCTAATCAATGGGCTATGGAGATGCCCATCGATTGATATTAATGCAAGGAGTAGGGATTGCCATGCAACGGATGCACTAGAGCTATAAATGTATGAAGGCTCAACAAAAGAAACTAAGTGGGTGTGCATCCAACTTGCCTTCTCACGAAGACCTAGGGCACTTGTGGAGGCCCATTGATGGAATATACAAGCCAAGTTCTATAATGAAAAATTCCCACTAGTATATGAAAGTGATAACTCAAGAGACTCTCTATATGAAGAACATGGTGCTACTTTGAAGCACAACTATGGAAAAAAAGGATAGTAGCATTGCCCCTTTTTTGGGCCTTCTTTTTTTCTTTGGCCTTTCTTTTTTTGGGGGCAATGCTCTATTGGATGATGATCATCACACTTTTTACAAATCAATGATTACAACTCGATACTAGAACAAAGTATGACTCTATATGGATGCCTCCGGCGGTGTACCGGGATATGCAATGAATCAAGAGTGACAAGTATGAAAAAATTATGAACGGTGGCTTTGCAACAAATACTATGTCAACTACATGATCATGCTAAGCAATATGATAATGATGAATGTGTCATGATAAATTGGATGGTGGAAAGTTGCATGGCAATATATCTCGGAATGGCTATGTAAATGCCATAATAGGTAGGTATGGTGGCTGTTTTGAGGAAGATATAAGGAGGTTTATGTGTGAAAGAGCGTATCATATCACGGGGTTTGGATGCACCGGCGAAGTTTGCACCAACTCTCGATGTGAGAAAGGGCAATGCACGGTACCGTAGAGGCTAGCAATGATGGAAGGGTGAGAGTGCGTATAATCCATGGACTCAACATTAGTCATAAAGAAGTCATATACTTATTGCAAAAATCTACAAGCCATCAAAAACCAAAGTATTACGCGCATGCTCCTAGGGGGATAGATTGGTAGGAAAAGACCATTGCTCGTCCCCGACCGCCACTCATAAGGAAGACAATCAAATAACACCTCATGTTTCAAATTTGTTACATAACGTTTACCATACGTGCATGCTACGGGACTTGCAAACTTCAACACAAGCACTTCTCAAATTCTCAACTACTCTACTATCATGACTTTGATATTATTACCTCCATATCTCAAAACAATTATCAAGCATCCAACTTTTCTTAGTATTCAACACACTCAAAAGAAAGTTTCACAAATCTTGAATACCAAGCATGTTATTAAGACCCTCAAAATAATTTAAGTGAAGCATGAGAGATCAATAGTTTCTTTAAAACAAATCCACCACCGTGCTCTAAAAGATCTAAGTGAAGCACATAGAGCACAATTATAACGCTCAAAAGATATAAGTGAAGCACATAGAGCAAAACTACTTAGCTCAAAAAGATATAAGTGAAGCACATAGAGTATTCTATCAAATTCTAATTCATGTATGGCTCTCTCAAAAGGTTTGTACAGCAAGGATGATTGTGGCATACTAACAACCAAAGACACAAATAATGCAAGACGCTCCAAGCAAAACACATATCATGTTGGTGAATAAAAATATAGCTCCAAGTAAATTACCGATGGAAGTGGACGAAAGAGGGGATGCCTTCCGGGGCATCCCCAAGCTTTGACTTTTTGGTGTCCTTGGATTATATTGGGGGTGCCATGGGCATCCCCAAGCTTAGGCTCTTGCCACGCCTTGTTCCATAATCCATCACAAGAATTCACCCAAAACTTGAAAACTTCACAACACAAAACTCAATAGAAATCTCGTGAGCTCCGTTAGAGAAAGAAAATAAAATACCACTTCAAGGTAATGTAATGAACTCATTCTTTATTTCTATTGGTGTTAAACCTACTGTATTCCAACTTCTCTATGGATTATAAACTATTTTGCTAACCATAGATTCATCAAAATAAGCAAACAACACACGAAAAACAGAATCTGTCAAAAACAGAACAGTCTGTAGTAATCTGTAACTAACGCAAACTTATGGAACCCCAAAAATTCTAAAATAAATTGCTGGACGTGAGGAATTTATCTATTAATCATCTGCAAAAATAATTAACTAAATATCACTTTCCAAATAAAAATGACAGCAGTTCTCGTGAGTGCTAAAGTTTCTGTTTTTTACAGCAAGTTCAACAAGACTTTCCCCAATTCTTACCAACGGTTCTACTTGGCACAAACACTGATTAAACAAAAAAAACACAACCAAAACAGAGGCTAGATAACTTATTTATTAAATAACAGGAAGGATAAATATTGGGTTGTCTCCCAACAAGCGCTTTTCTTTAAATCCTTAAAGCTAGGCATTGATAATTTTAATGATCCTCACATGAAAGAAAAGAATTGAAGCAAAAAGAGAGCATCATAGAGCATGTGACAAACACATCTAAGTCTAACATTCTTCCTATGCATAGGCATCTTATAGGCAAACAAATTTCCAAGGCAAGCAAAAACTAGCATATGCAAGGAAGCTGAAAGAAACAATAGCAATCTCAACATAACGAGAGGTAATTTAGTAACATGAAAATTTCTACCACCATATTTTCCTCTCTCATAATAATTGCATGAGGGATCATAAGCAAATTCAACAAAATAGCTATCACACAAAATATTTTCAACATGATCCATATGCATGCAAAGTTGACACTCTTCCAAAATAGTTGGATTAACATTAACTCAAGTCATGACCTTTCCAATCCCACTTTTATCAAAACTTTCATCAGATTGAACATTCTCCAAATATGTGGGATCTAAAGTTGACACTCTTCCAAACCCACTTTCAATAATACTGCAAACACTATTATCAATCTCATATTCATCATGGGTGAGGGAGCCCTGGATTAGGGGGGCTCCGGATAGCCGGACTACCTCCATTGGCCGGACTGTTAGACTATGAAGATACAAGATTGAAGACTTCGTCTCGTGTCCGGATGGGACTCTACTTGGCGTGGAAGGCAAGCTAGGCAATACGGATATGGATATCTCCTCCTTTGTAACCGACCTTGTGTAACCCTAACCCTCTCCGTAGGACAACAACCATAACATACAATCATAACATAGGCTAGCTTCTAGGGTTTAGTCTCTCTGATCTCGTGGTAGATCTACTCTTGTACTACCCATATCATCAATATTAATCAAGCAGGACGTATGGTTTTACCTCCATCAAGAGGGCCCGAACCTGGGTAAAACATCGTGTCCCCTGCCTCCTATTACCATCCGGCCTAGACGCACAGTTCGGGACCCCTTACCGGAGATCCGCCGGTTTTGACACCGACATTGGTGCTTCCATTGAGAGTTCCTCTGTGTCTTCGCCGTTAGTCTTGATGGCTCCTACTATCATCGATAGCGATGCGGTCCAGCGTGAGACTTTTCTCCCCGGACAGATCTTCGTATTCGGCGGCTTTGCACTGCGGGCTAATTCACTTGGCCATCTGGAGCAGATCGAAAGCTACGGCCCTGGCCATCAGGTCAGATTTGGAAGTTTGAACTACACGGCCGACATCCGCGGAGACTTGATCTTTGACGGATTCGAGCCACAGCCGAGCGCGCCGCACTGTCGCGATGGGTATGACCTAGCTCTGCCGCCGAACAGTACCCCAGAGGCCGCACCCGCATTAGCTCCGACCCTTAGCTCGGAGCCAACTGCGCCAATTGAGGACGGGTGGTTAGACACCGCCTCAGGGGCTGTAGTCTCAACGGCGATCGAGCCAAACACCAGCATAATCCTCTGCGCAGCCCGTGACTCCAAGGTGCCAGACTCTTTTCCGGACTCCGAACCATCCGCTCCCCTGCCAATCGAATCCGATTGGGCGCTGATCATGGAATTCACCGCCGCGGATATCTTTCAGCACTCGCCCTTCGGCGACATTCTGAATTCACTAAGGTCTCTCTCTTTGTCAGGAAAGCCCTGGCCGGATTATGGCCAACATGATTGGGATGCAGACAACAAAGAAATTCGACGCCCACCCACCACCCACTTCATAGCCACTATCGATGATTTAACCGACATGCTCGACTTCGACTCCGAAGACATCGACGGTATGGACGACGATGTAGGAGACGAACATGAATCAGCACCTATAGGGCACTGGAAAGCCACCTCGTCACATGACATATACATGGTGGATACACCCAACGAAGGCAATGGCGGCGAGATAGCGGAGGATGACCCCTCCAAGAAGCAACCCAAGCACCGACGTCAGCGGCGCCGCTCTAAGTCCCGCCAAACCAAAAGTGGTGATACCAGCAAAGGAGATAATAACATTCTGGATAGTGCTGAAGACAACAACAATCCCCTCCAGCAAGATTTAGAGCAGGAGGATGAAGGAGCCAGCTCTCCTGAGAGAGCGGCAGACAGAGAGGAGGAGGAGGATCACATGCCCCCCTCCGAAGACGAGGCAAGCCTCGGCGATGATGAATTCACCGTACCAGAGGATCCCGTTGAACAAGAGCGCTTCCAGCGCCGGCTTATGGCCACGGTAAATAGCCTGAAGAAAAAGCAGCAGCAGCTTCAAGCTGATCAAGATCTGCTAGCTGACAAATGGACTAAAGTCCTTGTGGCCGAGGAATATAAACTCGAGCGCCCCTCTAAGAGTTACCCAGGGCGCAGGTTACTACCCTGACTGGAGGAAGAAGCGTATGATATGGCTGATCGGCCACCTCGTGGCCGCGATAGAGAGGCATTCCAGCCAAAAGCTCAGCCTCCACCCCAATGCCATCCAAATAAAAAGGCATGGGGAGATACGCCAGACCTGCGAGACATATTGGAGGACAAGGAAAAGCCTTCAAGATCGATCTACGGATCACGAGGGCGCACCAATCTGCGAGATGACTAACGTCACGCCGGATACAATAAAAGCAAATCTGGCCGGGCCGAACACAGCAGGCAAGACCCATTTGAACTGCGTCGCGATATAGCCCAATACAGAGGTGCCGCACACCCCTTATGCTTCACAGACGAAGTAATGGAACATCAATTCCCAGAAGGTTTCAAACCTGTATATATTGAATCATATGACGGCACAACAAATCCCGCAGTATGGATTGAGGATTTCCTCCTCCACATCCACATGGCCCGCGGCGACGACTTACACGGCATTAAATACCTCCCACTAAAGCTCAAAGGACCAGCGCGGCATTGGCTTAACAGCTTGCCAGCGGACTCCATTAGCTGTTGGGAAGATCTGGAAGCCGCATTCCTCGACAACTTTCAGGGCACTAATGTGCGACCACCAGAAGCCGATGATTTAAGCCACATAATTCAGCAGCCAGAAGAGTCGGCCAGGCAATTCTGGACTTGGTTCCTTACAAAGAAAAATCAAATCGTCAACTGTCCGGATGCGTAGGCCTTAGTGGCTTTCAAGCACAACATCCGAGATGAGTGGCTAGCCCGGCACCTTGGTTAGGAAAAGCCGAAATCTATGGCAGCTCTCACGACGCTCATGACCCGCTTTTGTGCGGGAGAAGACAGCTGGCTGGCTCGCAGTAATAACATATCAAAGAACCATGGTACCTCAGATACCAAGGACGGAAATAGCAGGTCACGTCGCAACAAGCATAAGCGCCGCATTAACATCGAAAATACTGAGGATACGGCAGTCAATGCCGGATTTAAAGGCTCTAAACCCGGTCAGCAGAAAAGGCCATTCAAACAAAGTACGCCGGGTCCGTCCAGCTTGGACCGTATACTTGATCGCTCGTGTCAAATACACGGCACCCCAGACAAGCCAGCCAATCACACCAACAGGGATTGTTGGGTGTTCAAGCAGGCCAGCAAGTTAATTACCGAAAACAAGGACAAGGGGCCGCATAGCGATGACGAGGAGGAGCCCCGGCAGCCGCACACTGGATGATAGAAGAGGTTTCCCCCGCAAGTGCGGACGGTGGACATGATATATACGCAACCCACATCCCCAAGAGGGAGCGGAAGCGTGCGCTCAGGGACGTATATGCGTTGGAGCCAGTCGCCCCAAAGTTCAACCCTTGGTCCTCCTGTCCGATCACCTTCGATCGTAGGGACCACCCTACTAGTATCCGTCATGGCGGATTCGCCGCACTGGTCCTAGACCCAATCATCGACGGATTCCACCTCACTCGAGTCCTTATGGACGGCGGCGGCAGCCTGAACCTGCTTTATCAGGACACAGTGCGCAAAATGGGTATAGACCCCTCAAGGATCAAACCCACAAAAATGACCTTTAAGGGCGTCATTCTAGGCATAGAGGCCCATTGCATAGGCTCAATTACACTGGAAGTGGTCTTCGCATCCCCGGATAACTTCCGAAGCGAAGAGTTAATCTTCGATATAGTCCCGTTCCGCAGTGGTTATCACGCGCCGCTTGGGCGAACCGCATTTGCTAGATTCAATGTGGTACCGCATTATGCATACCTCAAGCTCAAGATACCAGGACCTCGCGGAGTTATTACAGTCAATGGAAACACAGAGCGCTCTCTCCGAACAGAGGAGCACACTGCGGCCCTCGCAACAGAAGCGCAAAGTAGCCTCTCAAGGCAATCAACCAGTTCGACGCTTCAAAGCCCGGACACCTTCAAGCACGCTCAGGGCAATCGGCAAATAGACCGCCTGGCGCGATCTGAGCTCGCGTAGCAATACGGCGGCCACCCCAATCCCAGCCCAACGGCAATATGCGTGCCACGCGTACATAATTACGCATTAAAAATACCATGGGCACAGGTGGGGAGGGGGGCACAACTGCGGCACACCCCAAAACGCGGCCTAAACCGCACGAGGGGCTTCCCGTTTCATTATTTTTCTTTTTTCTTTCAGGACCTTAATCTCTGGAAACACTCTCCAGCAGCACCATTGCCGAACACATGATGCAGCAACCAAGGAGGCAGACAGCTACGTTATAACACGGAATTCCCAGGTTGATTACAGTAACGAGATAAATATTTGATTTCATATCATTCCTCAGCTTGCCTTTGGAAGGGACATAGTCCTACTCTTTGCTTATCGCACTATCTGTATCACTCTGCTTTAACGCAATTTTTTAATAAACAATGCATGATATTACGACTATTATTGCATTCTTGTTATATCTCTCCCTAATAATAAAACACGGATTGAGTCTCCGGGTTCACCATCGCGCCTTTTTGCAAAAATAGTCCCTGTGATTTTTAGAAATTAAACCCACCATCCCTATTTTAGTGAATCTGGAAAAAACGTTTCGTTTTTCTCTATTCGCGGCGAGGACCTGCAGCTGTTGAACAACGCGGGGTCGCGGGCGTGGAGGCAAGGCGGCGCAACGGCGACCCTGCCGACTGCAAGAGGAGGAGGCGCATGGCGCAGTCCGACAGACGGGGATTCTCATAATTTTTATCAACCCATAATTGTTTTTCTGATTTTCATCAATGTAAAGAAAATCCCCAAGACCAGCGGGTGTGTTAGTGTACACAATATTTGTTCTCCCAACTATGCGGACGTTGCTAGATTTGCCACATTTTTATTGTCTAAAGTAGGTATCTTAAAATAAGCATTGTATGTACAACATTTTTATTATCAGTGTGGTAATCTAAAAATAAAGTTGTTCACCCAATTAGTTGACTAGGATTCACATCGCAAGTTTAGAACTAGCATGCGAACCAACATGTGATTGAACGGTTAGGTGGACAGTATTTCCAGCCTACCAGGGTTCAATTCCTATACTCGATATTGGTGCTTGCACGATTCCTGAATTTCTTTCACTCTTTCCGTGATGTTTATTCAGTGAGGGGAGACCGACTATGAGGAGCCTCATGTGACTTCAAAAAATATTAAGATGTTATCCCGGCTCAATTTCTTAGAGTGTCCATATGGATAGGATGTGCGTGCGTGGTAAGTGTATGTTCGTGTATGTGAACGAATTCGATTTTACTGTGTTATGTTAAAAAAATTAGCTAGCGCCCCAAAGAATTCTATCATTAATTGATCTACTATTTTTGTCATTATACAACTATTCCTCTATCCGTTCAACCTAATTAATGATAATTGGCGTTTTCTTCCTAATGAAGCACGCCAACTTTTCTCTACCGTTGCAACGCACGGGCCTGTTTGCTAGTATATATATACCAGGGGCTTACAACCTAATAATTGGCATCCATTAATGACGCCTTGCAACCGTCCACTCTGGTACGGCCAATACACCAGGAGCTTACGTACCCCACAATGCGGTGTGAAAAGTCTGAACACTTTCACAAGTGCGGCACCCCGAACTTATAGCATTATATGCATTAGCTCCGAATCATGTCTTTGGTCAAATGTTGGGTTTGCCCGGCTCCTATGTTTTGGTACCTTACGTTACGCTCTATCGGCTAAGGTAGCGCTAGGAGAACTACTGCGATTGTGCCCCGGTTCTGCCGGGCTGAGCACCTCAGTAGAGAAAGCTAAAACTGATTGTCATGATAAGGCGAGAGACTGGTCGCTGTTCGGCGAGGTTTTTCGAGTCCCTAAAGACTTATGCCGCTTAGGGCGAGGGGCCGGCCCTATCTGGCTTACAGGCGTGTATCGCGCCCCAAATTCGGCCTTCCGAATACCAGGGGCTTCGCTGAAATTTAAAATTATAGAATTCTATGGCTAAGTAAGAATGATAAAGCATTATTAGTCCGGTTGCCTTGTTCGTTGTGCTGAGCACCTCCCTCGAAGGACCCAAACATGGGAACAAGAGTGCTCAGGTTTATCCCGAACACCCCAGCACTCGTGGCATGGGGGCAGAAGCCGAGGACTAGCCATCTCTCAGATTGGATAAACAGCCAAACAGAAGGTAATATTTTAAATTCCAACAAGCATTGCATAGCGCATATGAAACAAGTTTTCATCCATACAGGATAAAACGAGCAAGTCTCATTTAAATATTACTTCTTTCGAACACTCATCCGCGATGAGACGGGCACCCGGCAGAACACCCTCGTAGTACATCTCAGGGTGGCGGTGCTCCTTGCCCTCCGGCGGCCCCTCCTTGATCAGCTTCACGGCATCTAGCTTGACCCACTGCAATTTCACATGGGCGGAAGCCCGGCGTGCACCTTCAATGCAGACAGATCGCTTGACGACCTCCAGCCATGGGCAGGCATTCACGAGCCGCCTCACCAGGCCGAAGAAGCTGTTCGGAAGGGCGTCGCTAGGCCACAACCGGACTATAAAGCTCTTCATGGCTTGATCGGCCGCCTTGTGCAGCTCGACCATCTGCTTCAGCTGGTCGCTCATTGGCACCGGATGTTCGGCCTCAGCATACTGAGACCAGAACATCTTCTCCGTCGAGCTTCCGTCCTCAGCCTGGTAAAATTGTGCGGCATCAGACACACTGCGGGGCAAATCTGCGAACGCTCCTGAAGAGCTCTGGATCCGGGTAAGTAATCGGTAATTTACTTTTACATGCTTCCTTTGCATATAGAAAGCCTTACCCGCCGCTATCTTCTTCATCACGTCGATCTCTTGGAGGGCCTTTTGGGCTTCAGACTTGGCACTTTTTACACTCTCAAGGGCCGCGGCAAGCTCAGACTTCGGCGTCTTGGAGTCAAGCTCCAACACCTCGTGCTTCGCCAGAAGAGCCTCGAGCTCTTGCTGCACCTCGCCCACCCGAGCCTCGTGCTTCTCTCGCTCGGTGCGCTCCTTGGCCGCTGTATCTTCGGCCTTGGTCAGCGCTTGCTTCCGGGTCGCCACCTCGGTCGTGGCCCCTGGCAAACATACAACGATCCTGTCATTTTGCAATCGCATCCTTTTTTATATATACATATCTATAGACGGGGTATTACTTAGCCTTGTTCTCCTCGAGCTGCCTCTTGGCAAGGCCGAGCTCTTTCTTGGACCCCTCGAGGTCCTGCTTCAGTACGGCGACCTCCGCAGTTAGTGCGGCGGACGCCAGCAGCGAAGCCTGCATACGCATATTGACATACTTATATTAGACTCCTGCGATATTATTTGATCCTCTGTTCGGCTTTTCTTTGTGAACACCGAACAAAGCATCAGGGGCTACTGTCTATGTGGTAATATTTCTACTACATTTTAAAAAACTTACCTCAAAGCCTGTTAGGAGGCTAGCACAGGGTTCAGTCAATCCGCTCTTGGCGGACTGAACCTTGTGGATCACCGCACTCATGATAGTGTGGTGCTCCTCGTCGATGGAATCGCTGCGAAGCGCTTCCAGCAGATTGTCCGGTGCCTCTGGATGGACAGAGGTCACCGGCACAGGCGTCTTGCCCCTCTTAGAAGGAGGCCGCCTGCCCGAGCCCGGAACCGCTAGAGGGTCCGGAACGGTGTTCGGCTAAGGGCCGAACTCGGAGCTCTCGGGGGCCCCGTCCCCGCGACTCCCGGAGTCCGGAAGGTCGCCTTGAGGCACCTCCAGGACTATCTCCCCTCGATCCGGTGCCTCTTGAGACAACACCTCGGTGTCATCGGCAGGATGAGGGGAGGTGGCGGTCGGGACTGGATCGCTATCCATGTCCGACAAGCACAAGGAGCCGTCCGATGATACATCGATACTGGCTCGTGGCGGCCTGCATAATTGCGTTCGGCGTTAGGGAAAGCAGTGCGATAAAGGAATCCTAGGAGTTACTCTGGTATCCGAATACTTACGATCTCCCTGGGGGCTTGACCCTAGGCAACCACTCGCCTTCGCCTTCGTCGGCGGCGGTGGAATTGTCTGTAAGGAGAGTCATTCCCTTCTTGGACCCTCCGGGGCGGCCTTCCTTTTCTTGTCTCCCCAGTTGGTGGGGGAGCATCTTCTTCTTCATCTTCCTCGTCTTCAGGGGAAGAGTGCGCCGCAGAGTCATCGGACGGTGAGTCCGACGACGCCTGGCGTCGGGAACTCTTTCGGGTCCCCTTGGCCTTCTTGGTCTTCTCCGGCACCTTATAAGGGGCCGGAGTCAGCATCTTCGCCAGAAGAGCGTCTGCGGGGCCTTCGGGCAAAGGGGCCGGACAGTCGATCTGTCCGGCCATCTTCTGCCAGTCCTATCAAAGGTACGGGAGTTTAGATCCCGCATGGAGTCAATCTATGTAAAAAGTAATTATCCTATGAAAGGTAAAGCAGCTTACCGCACTGGCTTGGCGCTTCGCGCTACATCCGCGATCCTCAGTAATAGGGGGAGGGACCTCGGCACTTTTGAACAGCACCCTCCAGGCGTCTTCATGAGTTGTGTCGAAGAGCCTCTTCAGAGTTCGGTGCTGCGCCGGATTGAACTCCCACAAGTTGAACTCCTGTTGTTGGCACGGGAGTATCCGGCGGATGAGCATGACTTGGACTATGTTGACAAGCTTGAGCTTCTTGTCCACCATGTTTTGAATTCATGTTTGGAGTCTGGTCAGCTCTTTCGAACTACCCCAGGACAGGCCCTTCTCTTTCCAGGAGGTGAGCCGCGTGGGGATGCCAGATCGGAACTCGTGGGCTGGTGCCCATGCAGGGTCGTGCGGCTCGGAGATATAGAACCACCCCGATTGCCACCCCTTTATGGTTTCCACAAAGGAGCCCTCGAGCCATGTTATGTTGGGCATCTTGCCCACCATGGCGCCTGCGCACTCCGCCTGGCGGCAGCCCACCACCTTCGGCTTGACATTGAAGGTCTTCAGCCATAAGCTGAAGTGGGCTTGATGAGGAGGAAGGCCTCGCACACGACGATAAACGCCGAGATGTTGAGGATGAAGTTCAGGGCCAAATCGTGGAAATCCATGCCGTAATAAAACATGAGCCCCCGGACGAAAGGATGGAGGGGGAACCCCAGTCCGCGAAGGAAATGGGTGAGGAATACTACCCTCTCATGGGGCTTGGGGGTGGGGATGAGCTGCCCCTCATCTGGGAGCCGATGCGCGATGTCGTCGGGAAGGTATCCGGCTCTCCTCAGTTTCTTGATGTCTCCCTCCGTGACAGAGGAGACCATCCACTTGCCTCCCGCTCCGGACATTATTGGAGAAGGTCAAGGTGGGAAGTGCGAACTTGGGTGCTAGAGCTCGAGTGTGCGAAAACGGATGGGTAAGGGAGGAAGAAGGCGTGGATAGAAAGGTGAATCTTATCCCTTTATATGGGTGGACGAAACTTGATTATCCCCCAAGCGCCGCAATTGATGGCGCGGGTGGGTTACCCACACCTGTATTGATGAGAATCCCATAATAAGGGGACACGATCTCTGCTTTGACAAGACGTGTCGAAAAACTGCCTCGCGTTATGTGCGGGGCTGGTTAAAGGAAACGGTTCGAATAATCACCGGGTCATGACGTAACGTCATGCTGCCAAAACAAGCCAACAAATTAGATCTGCGAAAATATTATTCTCTCTACGGTGGAATGTGGAACTTATTTTGCAGGGTCGGACACTATCCTCGTATTCAAATTCTTCTGCGGTGTATTCGGAGAAGGAACCCGCCTTGCAATGCCGAAGACAATACTGTGCGCTGGACTCATCGTCATTGAAGCCTGGTTCAGGGGCTACTGAGGGATTCCTGAATTAGGGGGTCTCCAGATAGCCGGACTACCTCCATTGGCCGGACTGTTAGACTATAAAGATACAAGATTGAAGACTTCGTCTCGTGTCTGGATGGTACTCTACTTGGCGTGGAAGGCAAGCTAGGGAATACGGATATGGATATCTCCTCCTTTGTAACCGACCTTGTGTAACCCTAACCCTCTCCGGTGTCTATATAAACCGAAGGGTTTTTAGTACGTAGGAGAACAACCATAACATACAATCATACCATAGGCTAGCTTCTAGGGTATAGCCTCTCTGATCTCGTGGTAGATCTACTCTTGTACTACCCATATCATCAATATTAATCAAGCAGGACGTAGGGTTTTACCTCCATCAAGAGGGCCCGAACATGGGTAAAACATCGTGTCCCCTGCCTCCTGTTACCATCCGGCCTAGACGCACAGTTCGGGACACCCTACCCGAGATCCGCCGGTTTTGACACCGATAATGGGGCTTAAATAAATTTTCAATATCATAAGAAGAATCACCCCAATCATGATCATTACAACAAGTAGTAGACATAGAAAAACTAGCATCCCCAAGCTTAGGGTTTTGCATATTATTAGCACAATTGACATCAAGAGAATTTATAGTAAAATCATTGCAATCTTGCTTTTTATTCAAAGATCTATCGTGAATCGCTTCAAAAGTAATTCGTCACACTTTTCAGATTCACGAATTTCAAGCAAAACTTCATAAAGATAATCTAGTGCACAAAACTCACTAGCAATTGGTTCATCATAATTGGATCTCTTAAAAATATTAGCAAGTGGATGAGGATCCATAGATCTTAGGTTCTCTGTTTAGTAATAAATAAACAACTATTCCAACCACACGGGCAAACAAGAAACGGGCAAAAGGAGGCAAATAGAGAGGGAGGATAGAGAGAGAGGGCGAATAAAACGGCAAGGGTAAATTGGGGGGAGAGGAAAACGAGAGGCAAATGGCAAATAATGTAATGCGGGAGATAGGGATTGTGATGGGTACTTGGTATGTTGACTTTTTGCATAGACTCCCCGGCAATGGTGCCAGAAATCCTTCTTGCTACCTCTTTAGCTTGCGTTGGATTTCCCCGAAGAGGAAGGGATGATGCAGCAGAGTAGCGTAAGTATTTCCCTCAGTTTTTGAGAACCAAGGTATCAATCCAGTAGGAGGCCACGCTCAAGTCCCTCGTACATGCAGAAAACGATAGCTACTCGCAACTAACGCGATTAGGGGTTGTCAATCCCTTCACGGTCACTTACGAGAGTGAGATCTAATAGATATAATATTTTTGGTATTTTTGGTATAAAGATGCAAAGTAAAAAGTAAAAAAGCAAAGCAAGATTAAAGTGATGGAGATTGATATGATGAGAATAGACCCAGGGGCCATAGGCTTCACTAGTGGCTTCTCTTAAAAGCATAAGTATTCTACGGTGGCTGAACAAATTACTGTTGATCAATTGACAGAATTGAGCATAGTTATGAGAATATCTAGGCATGATCATGTATATAGGCATCACGTCCGTGACAAGTAGACCGAAACGATTCTGCATCTACTACTATTACTCCGCTCATCGACCGCTATCCAGCATGCATCTAGAGTATTAAATTAAAAACAGAGTAACGCTTTAAGCAAGATGACATGATGTAGAGATATAAATTCATGCAATATGAAATAAACCCCATCTTGTTATCCTCGATGGCAACGATGCAATACGTGCCTTGCTGCCCCTTCTATCACTAGGAAAGGACACAGCAAGATCGAACCCAAAGCTAAGCACTTCTCCCATGGCAAGAACTACCAATCTAGTTGGCCAAACCAAACGGATAATTCGAAGAGACTTGCAAAGATAACTAATGATACATAAGAGAATTCAGAGAAGATTCAAATATTATTCATAGATAGACTTGATCATAAACCCACAATTCATCGGTCTCAACAAACACACCACAAAAAGAAGATTACATCGAACAGATCTCCACAAGAGAGGGGGAGAACTTTGTATTGAGATCCAAAAAGAGAGAAGAAGCCATCTAGCTACTAACTATGGACCCGAAGGTCTGAGGTAAACTACTCACACTTCATCGGAGAGGCTATGATGATGTAGAAGCCCTCCGTGATGACGGCCTCTTCGGCGGAGCTCCGGAACAGGCCCCAAGATGGGATCTCGTGGATACAGAAAGTTGCGGCTATGGAATTAGGTTTTTGGCCCCGTCCCTGTTCGTTTGGGGGTACGTAGGTATATATAGGAGGAAGAAGTACGTCAGTGGAGCTTTGAGGGGCCCACGAGGCAGGGGGCGCGCCCTAGGGGGGGGGCGCCCCCACCCTCGTGACCGCCTCTCTGATGCCTTGGCGTAGGGTCCAAGTCTCCTAGATCACGTTCGGTGAGAAAATCACGTTCCCAAAGTTTTCATTCCGTTTGGACTCGTTTTGATATTCCGTTTCTTCGAAACACTGAAATAGTCAAAAAAACAACAATTCTGGGCTGGGCCTCTGGTTAATAGGTTAGTCCCAAAAGTAATATAAAAATGGAAAATAAAGCCCAATATAGTCCAAAACAGAAAATAATATAGCATGGAGCAATCAAAAATTATAGATACGTTGGAGACGTATCAGGTGGTGTGGTGGCATGTCCGAAGAGGCGGCACGCGTCTCCGGGGTGTGCCCCCCCCCTCACGGACGGCGATGACACCGTAGTAGACGTTCTGCGGTAACGATGCGGCGTGAATATTATTAAATACTCAGAGCGCGATAAAATCATGAGTTTATTACACGACGTGGGCACATGTGCTATAGGACTGATGGTAATATTTCATAATTTTTGGTGATGAAGAAGTATCTGAACACTTCCCTCTACGCGGATTGCTCTTTGCGTGTCTACGACTGTGGCCGGCGGCCTTCAGGGGCTAGCAGGCCGCCACTTGCGTAGGCGGCCTCTCACAAGTCTAGAAGTGTTGTGGCGGTTGCAAACGCCCGGCACGTGTCTCCGGGGTGTGCCTCCCTCACGGACGGCGCCGCCGCCGGCACCAGGAGGGGGGAAACGAACGCGTAGGGGCTACATGGAGGGCATCTGGTTGTGGGTCTGGCCTGGATGTTGCTCCAAAGTGTTTCTATGGGCTGACCTAACACAACTGGGTGGATAGGTCCACTGGTCAAAGCCCGTCCGTGCAAAGTCAAAGGGCTAGATCCCGTGGTCAAACGCTACAGGGTTAGGCTGGACGGGGGCCCTTGGGGTAGCAATGCCACCGAAGCGTCGCACCGGGACCTCATACATGCCGTACGGTGTGGTGGCATGTCCGAAGAGGCCACACACATCTCCGGGGTTTGGCCCCCTCCAAGTGACGGCGGCACTGCCTTGCGTGGAGGGGGGGCACACCGCGGAGCCCCAAGACGGGCGTCTACGCATGCCTGAACACTTTCACATATGCATCGGGACCCGTGCGATGTTTTGGTGACATAGCTACACCCGGAATTTCCCCACTAACTAGAATTACCTCCGTGTCGACCGTTTCCCCCCTCCGTGACACGGCGATAGCGACGTTCGTAACGGGGGGCAATCGATATACCATCGGGGTATGTTTTTTAAGATAAGGCATAATTATCTTATGGAAAAACAAAAACTAAAATAAATTAAAAATAAAATAAATGTATGCCAGCCGTCGGCATAGCTATGCGCACACTGCACTCCCACGGATCGTTGTCGTGGAATGGCACACGGATCGATGATGTGGCAGAGGGGCATGGGCCAGACCTATGCCGATGGCTACGCCGTAGGCATATCTCTGCCACACAACGCCCCCCCCCCCCCCCCCCCCAGATCGATGACATGTCGACGACGCGGATCGGTGATGTCAGCAACACTATGCCGGCGTAGGTTCAACACCGTCAAACTGTCAGCGTTGACCGGGTAGGTGGGCTTGGGCTATGCCGACGGCCTGTGCTACGCCGACGGGCCGCGTAGGCGTATCTGGAACGGTGCCGACGGCCTCATCTATGCCAACGGCCCTGTAGGCTTAGATGGATGTATGCCGACGGCTTTTCTACACCTACGGCCAGTCCTAAGCCGTCGGGATAGGTCTATCTATGCCAACGGGGGCCGTCGGCATAGATGAGGACGTCGGCCTAAGCTGATTTTCTTGTAGTGACTGCATGTAATGTAGTTTCTGAATCTTAACCATAAAAAAATGCTCCCTTTGCTCACAAAAGAGTACTTCTATAATGATATTACCTTTTCCGAACAACTACTGGTAAACTATGGAACAATTTATCTGAGCTCACTCATGCTTTGTTTACATTCTTACCATCTTACTGCTTGCGAATTGTCTGTCCTAGCTGATTTGTGTAGATTTTTCAAATTAGTAATCATTAAAGCTCGTTATGATCTTTGTTGTCTTCTACAGTGAAATGAGTAATGTCTGTAATTATGCATGCTAGTCTAATTAATTTGCCTGTGAATAACAGAATATGGTGGGTATAACATCAACAATATGACTAGGCATAGTTGACTATTTATCATATAATTCTTGACCAATTATAGCTAAAGAGCTAGCCTTGCCATTTGTTCATTTGCAACTAAAATTATTCTTTACACAGACTCTTGAGTACGCAATTAAAATTCGTGCATTGCATGTTCATTTGTTTATCCTCTGACTTTTTAAGATTATTGCTTTGCTTCATGACTTCTGGTATGCCCATACTTTCTTCTTGTTCTAGTGCTTGTCTTGTGTCCATACGAGCTATAGCAGTATTTTGTGCTGTGGTTGTTGCAAGTGATATGCAGCTACTTATTTCAGACTGACAAAACTTACACTATTTGCATGTATCTGGCACTTGTCTCTGATGAAGTACACATAAAGTGGTTGTCCTGGCTCATGCCTGGAAATTTGATTTGAAAATAATTTCTTTCCAAACATGCACATGTTAAGACCGATAGACTAAAATATGTTGCCTCACTTGCTAATTTGTTATACGTGAGCTGAGACTGAGAGATAATCACAGGAGATTCAGTTGTATTTTTCGTTCTAGTAGCCTACTTGGTGCTTTTGTGTTAGTTTGATCCTTGTCATGTACTCCTATGTAACTACGTATGCATGAGTATACTGTATGCAATGTATTCACAACGTAATCCAAGGCTTCCTTTATTCGCTGAGCGCTTTCTCAACTATTGACTGATATAATCAACTTTTGCTGTCTGGAAAATTCGATGAATCCACTGCTGACCTCCGCTTCAAGTCGTGGGAGGAGTTTGGTCCCATCAAAGATGTCCTCTCGCGCATCAGGATGGTGACTATTCGTGAGTTCCGGGGGAGCAGAGCGAGGTGGCCATCCTCGAGCTCTTCTTTCAGAGTACACGAGCGCTGGAGGCCGCAGTTATTGTGCTGGCCGATCCGAGCTTCACACCTTTTTCAGTAGACGAGGCGCTTTCCAAAGTGAAGGAATGTTCCAAGAAAATTGCCAGCAAATTCCACCAAGTGTTGGTATGTGAAGGCCCTGAAGGCGCTGAACCCTGGACATTTCAAACCGGGGCGGATTTTTCTTGTCAGGACACTTTTTCACTTGTGGTGGCTGTCAGCTAAGCCTAGTTTCCATGGAGAGGTGGATCTTTTTTGTTGGCATGTGTAAGGAGTTGCTGCCCTAGAATAGCTGCATGGCCATGCACGTCGTGCATGCCCCCCCACTCCCCGCACGTCGCATGTCCCACTCTCCCTCTCTCTCCTGCCCTATGTGCCCTGTACATGTACGGCTCGTGTATATAATCACAGGAATGCAATGACAGCACCTAAGGTGCATTACTCTCTCGATCTCTCCCGCTCATATGGTACCAGACGCCGGTCCTCTCCTGCGTCGCTAGACCTCTTCTGCTGCTCTACCTCCCAACCGCACCTCCCCATGGCGAACCCCACTCCCCCACCTCCCCCACCTCCGCCACCCCCTCCACCCCCGCGCCCGTCCGGCGACTCGCCGGCCACGCCTGCTACCCCGGTTCGTCCAGTTCCCGTGAGCCAGTCCCTGCTGACTCCCTCCGTCTTCGAGCGCGGCACCCTCGGCCGGCCCCTCTTCGTCCCGGATCCCGGCGCCTCCACGTCTGCGGCCCCGCCGCCACAGTCCTCGCTCGCGGCCGTCTTCATCAACCAGCATGTGCCGTTGGTGCTCTCCCTCAACCCTCCGAACTTCTCGCAGTGGTGCACTCTGTTCGAGGTTATGTTCCAGAAGTACGCCGTCCAGGAGCACCTCACGGGTCCACCGCGCGCCGGCGACCTCCTCTGGGCCCAAGACAACGAGCACATCGCCTCCTGGCTCTACAACCGCGTGAGCCACGAGATCTTCGGCCTCATCCACCGACGCGGAGCCTCCGCCGCCGAGGTCTGGTCCGCCATTTGTACTCTCTTTTTCGAGAACGTAGAGCACCAGATCGTCTTCCTCTCCACGGAGTTACGGTGCATCGAATAAGGGTCTTCTTCCATCATCGCCTACTTCGCGCGCCTCAAGGACTGCGCCGATCACCCCGCCGATCTCGGCGCGGATGTCGACGACAGGGATCAGGTACTGAACATGTTTCGGGGGCTGCATCCACGGTTCCGTTATGCCATACCTATCCTCACTATGCAGACTCCGTTCCCCACCTTCCTTCGCTGCCGCGCCTTCTTCATGCTCGAGGAAAGCCGTCAGGCGGACGAGCGCCACACTGAGACCGCTCTCCACGTGGCCCGTGCGCCGGCGCAGCCCAGCCCCGGTGGGGGCGGCTCCAGCGCCGGTGGCGGACGCCCCAACAACGGCGGGCGCAACAAGGGCAGAGGCAGGGGCGCCGGCTCGGGCGGTGGCCATTCCTCCCACTCCGGCAGGGGCTCGGATGTGCCTCGCCCACCTGCTCCAGCACCAGCGCCGTGGACCGACATGGTCCACGGGTGGCCCATGCCCTGGCGCCCCCATGCCCCGGGCTCGGGCATCCTCGGACCACGTCCCGGCGCCGCCGCTCCCTTCGCCGGCACTGCCTCTCACTACGGCGGGATACCCAACTCCGCTCCACCCGTCGTCTGGCTGCATGGGGCTGTCCCGTTGCACCTCCTGTACAGCGCTCCTGGCGGCCCTACTGTCGGCGGTGCCCCTGCCGGGGGCAGCTCCAACTCCGGTGGCGCCGCATGGGACCAGACGGCCATGATCCACGCCCTCAACAATCTGCAAGTCCAGCAGGGGCAGCCGGCCACGTCCGATGCAGAGTGGTACCTGGACGCTGGCGCCATGACCCATATGGCTTCATCGCCAGGTATTCTCTCCTTCTCCCATCCCTGTTCTTCCCCTGCCATTACAGTTGGTGATGGCTCGAAGCTCACAGTCACGCACTCCGGCCACCACTCCATCCCTAGAGCCACACATCCCCTCTCCCTGCACAACGTTCTTGTCTGCCCTCATCTCATCAAAAACCTAATATCTATCAAAGCCCTAGCCCGTGATAACCCTGTTAACGTGGAATTTGATGACATTGTTTTTTCTGTTAAGGACCGAAGAACGAAGACGGTGATCCTCCGATGTGATTCGCTGGATGAGCTCTACGCCATGACCTCGCCACCGACCCAACACCAAGCCCTCCTCGCCATCTCCCGCGACACATGGCATCGCCGCCTCGGTCACCTTGGTGACGATGCTCTTGATCACACACTTCGGAGCTGCCACATCCGCCCGTCTGATGCATCTCGCCCCACCTGTAATGCCTGTCAATTAGGAAAAAGTGTGCGCTTGCCCTTTAGCTCTTCGGAACATGTTTCCTATTTCCCGTTTCAGCTTGTGCATTGTGATGTTTGGACCTCTCCTATTATGAGTGTTTCCGGTTGGCAATATTACCTTGTTATTGTGGATGATTATAGCCATTTCATATGGATGTATGATAACCCACAAGTATAGGAGATCGCAACAGTTTTCGAGGATAAAGTATTCAACCCAAATTTATTGATTCGACACAAGGGGAGCCAAAGAATACTCTCAAGTATTAGCAGCTGAGTTGTCAACTCAACCACACCTAGAAACTTAGTATGTGCAGCAAAGTATTTAGTAGCAAAGTAATATGATAGTAGTGGTAACGGTAGCAAAAGGTAAGAGTAGTAAAAGTAATGTTATAGGTATTTTGTAGTGATGATAGCAATAGCAACGGGAAATTAAATAAGCGAAGAACAATATATGGAAAGCTCGTAGGCAATGGATCAGTGATGGAGAATTATGCCGGATGCGGTTCATCATGTAACAGTCATAACCTAGGGTGACACGGAACTAGCTCCAGTTCATTGATATAATGTAGGCATGTATTCCGAACATAGTCATACGTGCTTATGGAAAAGAACTTGCATGCCATCTTTTGTCCTACCCTCCTATGGCAGCGGGGTCCTTACGGAAACTAAGGAATATTAAGGCCTCCTTTTAATAGAGTACCAGAACAAAGCATTAACACATAATGAATACATGAACTCCTCAAACTACGGTCATCATCGGTAAATATCCCGATTATTGTCACTTCGGGGTTAACGGATCATAACACATAATAGGTGACTATAGACTTGCAAGATAGGATCAAGAACACTCATATATTGATGAAAATATAATAGGTTCAGATCTGAAATCATGGCACTCGGGCCCTAGTGACAAGCATTAAGCATAGCAAAGTCATAGCAACATCAATCTCAGAACATAGTGGATACTAGGGATCAAACCCTAACAAAACTAACTCAATTACATGATAGATCCCATCCAACCCATCACTGTCCAGCAAGCCTAGATGCAATTACTCACGCACGGCGGTGAGCATCATGAAATTGGTGATGGAGGATGGTTGATGATGACGATGGCGACGGATTCCCCTCTCCGGAGCCCCGAATGGACTCCAGATCAGCCCTCCCAAGAGATTTTAGGGCTTGGCGGCGGCTCCGTATCGTAAAACGCGATGAATTCTTTTCCCTGATTTTTTTCTCCCCGAAACACAATATATAGAGTTGGAGTTGGAGTCGGAGGAGATCCAGGGGGCCCATGAGGTAGGGGGCGTGCCCCCACCCTCGTGGAGAGGTGGTGGGCCCCCTGGCCTTCATCTTTTGCAGGTATTTTTTATATTTTCCAAAAAGTTGCTACATGAAGTTTCAGGTCATTCCAAAAACAGCGTCAGTCCGGGTTAGTTCCATTCAAATCATGCAAGTTAGAGTCCAAAACACGGGCAAAAATGTTTGGAAAAGTAGATACGACGGAGACGTATCAACTCCCCCAAGCTTAAACCTTTGCTTGTCCTCAAGCAATTCAGTTGACAAACTGAAAGTGATAAAGAAAAACTTTTACAAACTCTGTTTGCTCTTGTTGTTGTAAATATATAAAGCCAGCATTCAAGTTTTCAGCAAAGATTATAACTAACCACATTCGCAATAACGCTTAGGTCTCAAGTTTACTCATATCAATGGCATAATCAACTAGCGAGCAATAATAATAAATCTCGGATGACAACACTTTGTCAAAACAATCATAATATGATATAACAAGATGGTATCTCGCTAGTCCTTTCTGAGACCGCAAAACATAAATGCAGAGCATCTTTAAAGACCAAGGACTGAGTAGACATTGTAATTCATGGTAAAAGAGATCCAGTCAAGTCATACTCAATGTAAATTAACAGTAATGAATGCAAATGACAGCGGTGCTCTCCAACTGGTGCTTTTTAATAAGAGGATGATGACTCAGCATAAAAGTAAATAGATAGGCACTTCGTAGAGGGAAGCAGGGATTTGTAGAGGTGCCAGAGCTGGGTTTGGAAATATAGATGAATAATATTTTGAGCGGTATACTTTCATTGTCAACATAACAACCAAGAGATGGCGGTATCTTCCATGCTACACACATTATAGGTGGTTCCCAAATAGAATGGTAAAGTTTATACTCCCCCTTCCATCAACAAGCATCAATCCATGGCTTGCTCGAAACAACGAGTGCCTCCAACAAAAAAGAGTCCCAGGGGGGTTTTGTTTGCAATTATTTTGATTTAGTTTGCATAAAGCATGGGGCTGGGCATCCCGGTGACCAGCCATTTATCTCGTGAGTGAGGAGCGGAGTCCACTCCTCTTGAGAATAACCCGCCTAACATGGAAGATACAGACAACCCTAGTTGATACATGAGCTATTCGAGCATACAAAACAGGATATTTATTTGAAGGCTTAGAGTTTGGCACATACAAATTTACTTGGAATGGCAGGTAGATACCGTATATAGGTAGGTATAGTGGACTCATGTGGAATAACTTTGGGGTTTAAGAGATTGGATGCATGTCGGTGTCAAAACCGGCGGATCTCGGGTAGGGGATCCCGAACTATGCGTCTAGGCCAGATGATAACAGGAGGCATGGGACACGAAGTTTTACCCAGGTTCGGGCCCTCTCGATGGAGGTAAAACCCTATGTCATGCTTGATTAATATTGATGATATGGGTAGTACAAGGGTAGATCTACCACGAGATCAGAGAGGCTAAACCCTAGAAGCTACCCTATGGTATGATTGTTGTGTATGAATGTGTTGTCCTACGGACTAAAACCCTCCGGTTTATATAGACACCGGATAGGGTTAGGGTTACATAGAGTCGGTTACAATGGTAGGAGATCTACATATCCGTATCGCCAAGCTTGCCTTCCACGCCAAGGAAAGTCCCTTCCGGACACGGGACGAAGTCTTCAATCTTGTATCTTCATAGTCCAGGAGTCCGGCTGAAGGTATAGTCCGGCCATCCGGACACCCCCTAATCCAGGACTCCCTCAATGCACAAGCAGTATTCCCGCTTAGTACAGGTGAAGGCTAGCAAAAGACTAGGAAGCGACCAACTAGAGAGCGACAACAGTCATGAACATGCATTAAAATTAATCAACACCGAATGCAAGCATGAGTAGGATATAATCCACCATGAACATAAATATCGTGAAGGCTATGTTGATTTTGTTTCAACTACATGCGTGAACATGCGCCAAGTCAAGTAACTTAAATCATTTAGAGCAGGATACCACCCTATCATACCACATCATAACCGTCTCAATAGCATGTTGGCACGCAAGGTAAACCATTATAACTCATAGCTAATCAAGCATGGCACAAGAAACTATGATCTCTAATTGTCATTGCAAACATGTTTATTCATAATAGGCTGAATCAGGAACGATGAACTAATCATATTTACAAAAACAAAAGAGGTCGAGTTCATTCCAGCTTTTCTCATCTCAGTCAGTCCATCATATATCATCATAATTGCCCTTCACTTGCACGACCGAACGATGTGAATAATAGTAATAGTGCGCGTGCATTGGACTAAGCTAGAATTTGCAAGCATTCAATAAACAGGAGATGACAAGGCAATATGGGCTCTTTTGTCAGATCAACAATTATGCATGTAAGAGCCACTTCAACAATTTAATCATGGTCTTCTCCTATCGACCCCCAAAGAAAAGAAAAGAAATAAAACTATTTACATGGGAAAGCTCCCAACAAGCAAAAGAAGAACAGGAAATATTTTTGGGTTTTCTTTTTAATTACTACTACAAGCATGGAAATTAAAACTAGCTAAAAGCTAGAAGTAATTTTTTTGGTTTTTCTCAAGGTTTATTAAACACACAAGAAGAAAGCATAAAAAGGAAATAAACTATCATGGATGATACAATGAAAAAGTATGAGCACCGACATCTAGCAATGAGTGTGTGAACGTAAATGTAATGTCAGTGGGAAATACGTACTCCCCAAGCTTAGGATTTTGGCCTAAGTTGGTCTATGGCCATGGCTGACCTGGTGAATATCCATAATAATAGTTGGGGTCGTACTGAGATGAAGAAGAAGACTCCGATTGCCACTGGCTGGCAATCATCTCCGGATCCCACTAGTAATTAGACTGTCGTGAAGGATCAACTTGTGGTTCCGGCTCTGGCTCCATGGCTGGTGCAGGGTTCCGGTAGGCGTGAATAGCCTTTAACGGAACAAGGTACTGGCCTGCAGATAAATCAAACAAAGAAGGAGCAGGCAGGGTAATAGTCTCAGGATGATGTTTATCAAAGAACAATTTGTATTTAAGCTCTCCTTCCCTATTCTTAACAATAAAATCATGTGCCACCATACTTTTATAATCTAAATAAACACGAGGCAGCACCTTTTCTTCCTTTTCATAATGCCTAATAGGTATGTTAAAATGTGCAGCTAGGCATGAAGTATAGATGCCTCCAAAGATGGGGCCCTTGGTACGGTTCAGACTTAACCGTTTAGCAATAATGCCACCCATAATAACAGAGTTATCACTGTATAAACCGTGGAGCCAAATAATAATATCAGGAATACTAAGGTTTCCACAGTTTCCGCGACCAATTAAACAGCGACTAGCAAATAATGCAAAATAGCGTAGAACAGGGAAATGAATGCTAGTGATTCGTGCATCGGAAACCGTCCTTGTTTCCCCTACAGTGATAGTATCAATAAACCCATCCACATCATCGCGGTGTGGTTCCTCTGTCTTGCCCTCAAAACGGACTAAACGAACCCGACAAAAATCATAAAGTGACATCTCCTTATGCTCATAATATAAATGAAACTCCACCATAGGTGGTGGGCTCCTAGAATGGAAATGAAAATTTTGCACAAAGGTATTTGTGAGTAAGAGATACTGATCGCATTGGTCATGGAGGAAAGCGGTGAGGCCTGCATTCTTAGCCAATTCATGAAAATATTCATAAATCCCGGCTGCTCTCAAGAAATCATCGGAAGGCCATTCACACGCCCGAACCTCCGCGGTGCGAGGCAGATTATACTTAGGCTTTGGTGCCTTTTCCTTCGAGCTTTGGCTCGATGAGCCCCTCAAAAGTCTCTTCATCATTTTATGAAAATTCTGAAATTTTTAGTAACTTCAAAATAAAAGTAAACCAAACTCAATAATATTGATAGCAACTACTCCTACAAGTGCTAGGGCCTATATCATGCATCAAAACTACTTGGAACCATATAAATTTGACATGCAAGCTCAAGAACAGGGTCACCTAAGAAGCAAAAATTTGCAATGAATAAAGCACTAGAAGAAAAACTAATTGGACCAATGGAGGAGTCACATACCAAGGAACAATATCCCCAAGCAGTTTTGTGAGGGGTGCTTTGAGCAAGGAGATCGAAAATGGCAGCAAGACGTGCTTGGACTCGGGTTTGAGCTGAATATTCGTGTTTGGGGGAGGAAGAAGGAGTGTGTGGGTGAAAGGGTAAGTGGAGGAGGGCCACCGTGGGCCCACGAGGCAGGGGGCGCGCCTAGGGGGGTAGGGCGCGCCCTCCACCCTCGTGGGCAGGTTGTTGACCCCCTTGCTGTGTTCTCAGTGCCAAATATTCTCAAATATTCTAGAAAAGTTATATTTAAATTTCAGGGCATTTGGAGAACTTTTATTTTCAGGGTATTTTTATATTGCACAGATAATCAGAAAACAGATAGAAAAATACTATTTTTATTGTATTTAATATCAATAACATAAAGTAAAAGAAGGGTACAGAGAGTTGTGCCTTCTAGTTTCATCCATCTCATGATCATCAAAAGCAATCCACTAACAAGGTTGATCAAGTCTTATTTAAAGAACTCATTCCGAATAACATGGAAGGGGAGAAATTTCGAATAACACTATGTTACTGTTGGGTTTCGTAGTAATTTCAAAAAAAATCCTACGCACACGCAAGATCATGTGATGCATAGCAACGAGGGGAGAGTGTGATCTACATACCTAGTAGATCGACAACGGAAGCGTTTGGTTGATGTAGTCGTACGTCTTCACGATCCGATCGATCAAGCACAGAAACTACGGCACCTCCGAGTTCGAGCACACGTTCAGCTCGATGACGATCCCCGGACTCCGATCCAGCAAAGTGTCGGGGAAGAGTTCCGTCAGCACGACGGCGTGGTGACGATCTTGATGCACCACAGCAGCAGGGCTTCGCCTAAACTCCGCTACAGTATTATCGAGGACTATGGTGGCTGGGGGCACCGCACACGGCTAAGGAATAGATCACGTGGATCAACTTGTGTGTCTAGAGGTGCCCCCTGCCTCCGTATATAAAGGAGCCAAGGGGGAGGGGCCGCCGGCCAGGAGGAGGGCGCAGGAGGAGTCCTACTCCTACCGGGAGTAGGACTCCCCCCCCCCCAATCCTAGTTGGACTAGGATTCCCCGAGGGGGAAAGAGAGTGGGGGGGGGGGGCCGGCAACCTCTCCTAGTCCTAATAGGACTAGGGGAGGGGGGAGGCACGCGGCCACCTTGGGCTGCCCCTTTCTCCTTTCCACTAAAGCCCATTAAGGCCCATATGGCTCCCGCGGGGTTCCGGTAACATCCCGGTACTCCGGTAAAATCCCGATTTCACCCGGAACACTTCCGATGTCCAAATATAGGCTCAATATATCAATCTTTATGTCTCGGCCATTTCGAGACTCCTCGTCATGTCCGTGATCACATCCGGGACTCCGAACTAACTTCGGTACAACAAAATGCATAAACTCAGAATATAACTGTCATCGTAACGTTAAGCGTGCGGACCCTACGGGTTCGAGAACAATGTAGACATGACCGAGACACGTCTCCGGTCAATAACCAATAGCGGGACATGGATGCCCATATTGGCTCCTACATATTCTACGAAGATCTTTATCGGTCAGACCGCATAACAACATACGTTTGTTCCCTTTGTCATCGGTATGTTACTTGCCCGAGATTCGATCGTCGGTATTCCAATACCTAGTTCAATCTCGTTACCGGCAAGTCTCTTTACTCGTTCTGTAATACATCATCCCGCAACTAACTCATTTAGTTGCAATGCTTGCAAGGCTTAAGTGATGTGCATTACCGAGAGGGCCCAGAGATACCTCTCCGACAATCGGAGTGACAAAACCTAATCTCGAAATACGCCAACCCACCATGTACCTTTGGAGACACCTGTAGTACTCCTTTATAATCACCCAGTTACGTTGTGACGTTTGGTAGTACCCAAAGTGTTCCTCCGGTAAACGGGAGTTGCATAATCTCATAGTTATAGGAACATGTATAAGTCATGAAGAAAGCAATAGCAACATACTAAACGATCGGGTGCTAAGCTAATGGAATGGGTCATGTCAATCAGATCATTCTCTTAATGATGTGATCCCGTTAATCAAATAACAACTCATTGTTCATGTTTAGGAAACATAACCATCTTTGATTAACGTGCTAGTCAAGTAGAGGCATACTAGTGACACTTTGTTTGTCTATGTATTCACACATGTATTATGTTTCCGGTAATACAATTCTAGCATGAATAATAAACATTTATCATGATTATAAGGAAATAAATAATAACTTTACTATTGCCTCTAGGGCATATTTCCTTCAGTCTCCCACTTGCACTAGAGTCAATAATCTAGATTACACTGTAATGATTCTAACACCCATGGAGCCTTGGTGCTGATCATGTTTTGCTCGTGGAAGAGGCTTAGTCAATGGGTCTGCAACATTCAGATCCGTATGTATCTTGCAAATCTCTATGTCTCCCACCTGGACTAAATCCCGGATGGAATTGAAGCGTCTCTTGATGTGCTTGGTTCTCTTGTGAAATCTGGATTCCTTTGCCAAGGCAATTGCACCAGTATTGTCACAAAAGATTTTCATTGGACCCGATGCACTAGGTATGACACCTAGATCGGATATGAACTCCTTCATCCAGACTCCTTCATTTGCTGCTTCCGAAGCAGCTATGTACTCCACTTCACATGTAGATCCCGCTACAACGCTTTGTTTAGAACTGCACCAACTGACAGCTCCACCATTTAATGTAAACACGTATCCGGTTGGCGATTTAGAATCGTCCGGATCAGTGTCAAAGCTTGCATCAACGTAACCATTTACGACGAGCTCTTTGTCACCTCCATATACGAGAAGCACATCCTTAGTCCTTTTCAGGTATTTCAGGATGTTCTTGACCGCTGTCAAGTGATCCACTCCTGGATTACTTTGGTACCTCCCTGCTAGACTTATAGCAAGGCACACATCAGGTCTGGTACACAGCATTGCATACATGATAGATCCTATTGCTGATGCATAGGGAACATCTTTCATATTCTCTCTATCTTCTGCAGTGGTCGGGCATTGAGTCTTACTCAATTTCACGCCTTGTAACACAGGCAAGAATCCTTTCTTTGCTTGATCCATTTTGAACTTCTTCAAAATTTTGTCAAGGTATGTTGTTTGTGAAAGTCCAATTAAGCGTCTTGATCTATCTCTATAGATCTTAATGCCTAATATGTAAGCAGCTTCACCGAGGTCTTTCATTGAAAAACTCTTATTCAAGTATCCCTTTATGCTATCCAGAAATTCTATATCATTTCCAATTAATAATATGTCATCCACATATAATATCAGAAATGCTACAGAGCTCCCACTCACTTTCTTGTAAATACAGGCTTCTCCAAAAAGTCTGTATAAAACCAAATGCTTTGATCACACTATCAAAACGTTTATTCCAACTCCGAGAGGTTTGCACCAGTCCATAAATGGATCGCTGGAGCTTGCACACTTTGTTAGCTCCCTTTGGATCAACAAAACCTTCTGGTTGCATCATATACAACTCTTCTTCCAGAAATCCATTCAGGAATGCAGTTTTGACATCCATCTGCCAAATTTCATAATCATAAAATGCGGCAATCGCTAACATGATTCGGACAGACTTAAGCATCGCTACGGGTGAGAAGGTCTCATCGTAGTCAATCCCTTGAACTTGCCGAAAACCTTTTGCGACAAGTCGAGCTTTGTAGACAGTAATATTGCCGTCAGCGTCAGTCTTCTTCTTGAAGATCCATTTATTATCAATTGCTTGCCGATCATCGGGCAAGTCAACCAAAGTCCATACTTTGTTCTCATACATGGATCCATCCCAGATTTCATGGCTTCAAGCCACTTTGCGGAATCTGGGCTCACCATTGCTTCTTCATAGTTCGTAGGTTCATCATGATCTAGCATCATGACTTCCAGAACGGGATTACCGTACCAAGCTGGCGCGGATCTTACTCTGGTTGATCTACGAGGTTCAGTAGTATCTTGTTCTGAAGTTTCATGATCATTATCATTGACTTCCTCACTAACTGGTGTAGGTGTCATAGAAACAGTTTTCTGTGATGTACTACTTTCCAATAAGGGAGCAGGTACAGTTACCTCGTCAAGTTCTACTTTCCTCCCACTCACTTCTTTCGAGAGAAACTCCTTCTCTAGAAAGTTTCTGAATTTAGCAACAAAAGTCTTGCCTTCGGATCTGTGATAGAAGGTGTATCCAATAGTTTCCTTTGGATATCCTATGAAGACACATTTCTCCGATTTGGGTTCGAGCTTATCAGGTTGAATCTTTTTCACATAAGCATCACAGCCCCAAACTTTCAGAAACGACAACTTTGGTTTCTTGCCAAACCACAGTTCATAAGGCGTCGTCTCAACGGATTTTGATGGTGCCCTATTTAACGTGAATGCGGCCGTCTCTAGAGCGTATCCCCAAAACGATAGCGGTAAATCAGTAAGAGACATCATAGATCGCACCATATCCAGTAAAGTATGATTACGACGTTCGGACACACCATTACGCTGAGGTGTTCCGGGTGGCGTGAGTTGCGAAACTATTCCACAATTTTTCAAATGTACACCAAACTCGTAACTCAAATCTCCTCCACGATCAGATCGTAGAAACTTTATTTTCTTGTTACGATGATTTTCAACTTCACTCCGAAATTCCTTGAACTTTTCAAATGTTTCAGACTTATGTTTCATTAAGTAGATATACCCATATCTGCTTAAATCATCTGTGAAGGTGAGAAAATAACGATATCCGCCACGAGCCTCAATATTCATCGGACCACATACATCTGTATGTATGATTTCCAACAAATCTGTTGCTCTCTCCATAGTACCGGAGAACGGTGTTTTGGTCATCTTGCCCATAAGGCACGGTTCGCAAGTACCAAGTGATACATAATAAAGTGGTTCCAAAAGTCCATCAGAATGGAGTTTCTTCATGCGCTTTACACCGATATTACCTCAACGGCAGTGCCACAAATAAGTTGCACTTTCATTATCAACTCTGCATCTTTTGGCTTCAACATTATGAATATGTGTGTTACTACTATCGAGATTCAACAAGAATAGACCACTCTTCAAGGGTGCATGACCATAAAAGATATTACTCATATAAATAGAACAACCATTATTCTCTGATTTAAATGAATAACCGTCTCGCACAAAACAAGATCCAGATATAATGTTCATGCTTAACGCTAGCACCAAATAACAATTATTTAGGTCTAATACTAATCCCGAAGGTAGATGTAGAGGTAGCGTGCCGACTGCGATCACATCGACTTTGGAACCGTTTCCCACGCGCATCGTCACCTCGTCCTTAACCAATCTTCGCTTGATCCGTAGTCCCTATTTCGAGTTGCAAATATTAGCAACAGAACTACTATCAAATACCCAGGTGCTACTGCGAGCATTAGTAAGGTACACATCAATAACATGTATATCACATATACCTTTGTTCACCTTGCCATCCTTCTTATCCGCCAAATACTTGGGGCAGTTCCGCTTCCAGTGACCAGTCTGCTTGCAATAGAAGCACTCAGTTTCAAGCTTAGGTCCAGGTTTGGGTTTCTTCTCTTGAGTAGCAACTTGCTTGCCGTTCTTTTTGAAGTTCCCCATCTTCTTCCCTTTGCCCTTTTTCTTGAAACTAGTGGTCTTGTTGACCATCAACACTTGATGCTCCTTCTTGATTTCTACCTTCGCAGCTTTCAGCATCGCGAAGAGCTCGGGAATAGTCTTGTTCATCCCTTGCATATTGTAGTTCATCACGAAGCTCTTGTAGCTTGGTGGCAGTGATTGAAGAATTCTGTCAATGACGCAATCATCTGGAAGATTAACTCCAAATTGAATCAAGTGATTATTATACCCAGACATTTTGAGTATATGCTCACTGACAGAACTGTTCTCCTCCATCTTGCAGCTATACAACTTATTGGAGACTTCATATCTCTCAATCCGGGCATTTTCTTGAAATATTAACCTCAACTCCTGGAACATCTCATATGCTCCATGACGTTCAAAACGTCGTTGAAGTCCCAATTCTAAGCCGTAAAGCATGGCACACTGAACTATCAAGTAGTCATCAGCTTTGCTCTGCCAGACGTTCATAACATCCGGCGTTGCTCCTGCAGCAGGCCTGGCACCCAGCGGTGCTTCTAGGACGTAATTCTTCTGTGTAGCAATGAGGATAATCCTCAAGTTACGGACCCAGTCCGTGTAATTGCTACCATCATCTTTCAACTTTGCTTTCTCAAGGAACGCATTAAAATTCAACGGAAGAACAACACGAGCTATCTATCTACAATCAAACATAAACAAGCAAGATACTAATCAGGTACTAAGTTTCATGATAAATTTAAGTTCAGTTAATCAAATTAATTAAAGAACTCCCACTTAGATAGACATCCCTCTAATCCTCTAAGTGATTACGTGATCCAAATCAACTAAACCATAACCGATCATCACGTGAGATGGAGTAGTTTTCAATGGTGAACATCGTTATGTTGATCATATCTACTATATGATTCACGCTCGACCTTTCGGTCTCCGTGTTCCGAGGCCATATCTGTATATGCTTGGCTCGTCAAGTATAACCTGAGTATTCCGCGTGTGCAACTGTTTTGCACCCATTGTATTTGAACGTAGAACCTATCACACCCGATCATCACGTGGTGTCTCAGCACGAAGAACTTTCGCAATGGTGCATACTCAGGGAGAACACTTCTTGATAATTTAGTGAGAGATCATCTTATAATGCTACCGTCAATCAAAGCAAGATAAGATGCATAAAAAGGATAAACATCACATGCAATCAATATAAGTGATATGATATGGCCATCATCATCTTTTGCTTGTGATCTCCATCTTCGAAGCACCGTCGTGATCACCATCGTTACCGGCGTGACACCTTGATCTCCATCGTAGTATCGTTGTCGTCTCGCCAAGCTTGTGCTTCTACGACTATCGCTACCGCTTAGTGATAAAAGTAAAGCATTACATCGCGATTGCATTGCATACAATAAAACGACAACCATAAGGGTCCTGCCAGTTGCCGATAACTCGGTTACAAAACATGATCATCTCATACAATAAAATTCAGCATCATGTCTTGACCATATCACATCACAACATGCCCTACAAAAACAAGTTAGACGTCCTCTACTTTGTTGTTGCAAGTTTTACGTGGCTGCTACGGGCTTAAGCAAGAACCAATCTTACCTACGCATCAAAACCACAACGATAGTTTGTCAATTTGACTCCGTTTTAACCTTCGCAAGGACCGGGCGTAGCCATACTTGGTTCAACTAAAGTTGGAGAGACAGTCGCCCGCAAGCCACCTATGTGCAAAGCACGTCGGGGGAACCGGTCTCGCGTAAGCGTACGCGTAATGTTGGTCCGGGTCGTCTCGTCCAACAATGCCGCCGAACCAAAGTATGACATGCTGTTAGGCAGTATGACTTATATCGCCCACAACTCACTTGTGTTCTACTCATGCATATAACATCAACATAAATAACCTAGGCTCTGATACCACTGTTGGGTTTCGTAGTAATTTCAAAAAATTTCCTACGCACACGCAAGATCGTGTGATGCATAGCAACGAGGGGAGAGTGTGATCTACATACCTAGTAGATCGACAACGGAAGCGTTTGGTTGATGTAGTCGTACGTCTTCACGATCCGATCGATCAAGCACAGAAACTACGGCACCTCCGAGTTCGAGCACACGTTCAGCTCGATGACGATCCCCGGACTCCGATCCAGCAAAGTGTCGGGGAAGAGTTCCGTCAGCACGACGGCGTGGTGACGATCTTGATGCACCACAGCAGCAGGGCTTCGCCTAAACTCCGCTACAGTATTATCAAGGACTATGGTGGCTGGGGGCACCGCACACGGCTAAGGAATAGATCACGTGGATCAACTTGTGTGTCTAGAGGTGCCCCCTGCCTCCGTATATAAAGGAGCCAAGGGGGAGGGGCCGCCGGCCAGGAGGAGGGCGCAGGAGGAGTCCTACTCCTACCGGGAGTAGGACTCCCCCCCCCCCAATCCTAGTTGGACTAGGATTCCCCGAGGGGGAAAGAGAGAGAGGGGGCCGACCACCTCTCCTAGTCCTAATAGGACTAGGGGAAGGGGGAGGCGCGCGGCCACCTTGGGCTGCCCCTTTCTCCTTTCCACTAAAGCCCATTAAGGCCCATATGGCTCCCGGGGGGTTCCGGTAACCTCCCGGTACTCCGGTAAAATCCCAATTTCACCCGGAACACTTCCGATGTCCAAATATAGGCTTCCAATATATCAATCTTTATGTCTCGACCATTTCGAGGCTCCTCGTCATGTCCGTGATCACATCCGGGACTCCGAACTAACTTCGGTACAACAAAATGCATAAACTCAGAATATAACTGTCATCGTAACCGTAAGCGTGCGGACCCTACGGGTTCGAGAACAATGTAGACATGACCGAGACACGTCTCTGGTCAATAACCAATAGCGGGACCTGGATGCCCATATTGGCTCCTACATATTCTACGAAGATCTTTATCGGTCAGACCGCATAACAACATACGTTTGTTCCCTTTGTCATCGGTATGTTACTTGCCCGAGATTCGATCGTCGGTATTGCAATACCTAGTTCAATCTCGTTACCGGCAAGTCTCTTTACTCGTTCTGTAATACATCATCCTGCAACTAACTCATTTAGTTGCAATGCTTTCAAGGCTTAAGTGATGTGCATTACCGAGAGGGCCCAGAGATACCTCTCCGACAATCGGAGTGACAAAACCTAATCTCGAAATACGCCAACCCAACATGTACGTTTGGAGACACCTGTAGTACTCCTTTGTAATCACCCAGTTACGTTGTGACGTTTGGTAGTACCCAAAGTGTTCCTCCGGTAAACGGGTGTTGCATAATCTCATAGTTATAGGAACATGTATAAGTCATGAAGAAAGCAATAGCAACATACTAAATGATCGGGTGCTAAGCTAATGGAATGGGTCATGTCAATCAGATCATTCTCTTAATGATGTGATCCCGTTAATCAAATAACAACTCATTGTTCATGGTTAGGAAACATAACCATCTTTGATTAATGAGCTAGTCAAGTAGAGGCATACTAGTGACACTTTGTTTGTCTATGTATTCACACATGTATTATGTTTCCGGTTAATACAATTCTAGCATGAATAATAAACATTTATCATGATTATAAGGAAATAAATAATAACTTTATTATTGCCTCTAGGGCATATTTCCTTCAGTCTCCCACTTGCACTAGAGTCAATAATCTAGATTACACCGTAATGATTCTAACACCCATGGAGTCTTGGTGCTGATCATGTTTTGCTCGTGGAAGAGGCTTAGTCAATGGGTCTGCAACATTCAGATCCGTACGTATCTTGCAAATCTCTATGTCACCCACCTAGACTAGATCCCGGATGGAATTGAAGCGTCTCTTGATGTGCTTGGTTCTCTTGTGAAATCTGGATTCCTTTGCTAAGGCAATTGCACCAGTATTGTCACAAAAGATTTTCATTGGACCCGATGCACTAGGTATGACACCTAGATCGGATATGAACTCCTTCATCCAGACTCCTTCATTTGCTGCTTCCGAAGCAGCTATGTACTCCGCTTCACATGTAGATCCCGCTACAACGCTTTGTTTAGAACTGCACCAACTGACAGCTCCACCGTTTAATGTAAACACGTATTCGGTTTGCGATTTAGAATCATCCGGATCAGTGTCAAAGCTTGCATCAACCTAACCTTTTACGACGAGCTCTTTGTCACCTCCATATACGAGAAGCATATCTTTAGTCCTTTTCAGGTATTTTAGGATGTCCTTGACCGCTGTCCAGTGATCCACACCTGGATTACTTTGGTACCTCCCTGCTAGACTTATAGCAAGGCACACATCAGGTCTGGTACACAGCATTGCATACATGATAGATCCTATCACTGATGCATAGGGAACATCTTGAGCTGTAAGTACTTGTTCTACTTGAGTGGTAACCATAGAAGCATGTTTACTAATAAGTTTAAGTTCACCTTTGACATTAGCCATATAATCACCCAAGTGTTCAAGCATATTTGAATTGTATTTCAATTGTCTACCAAAATAAGCATTAAAGTCTTCTTGCTTAGCCATAAATTTATCAAACTCATCTAAGCTTGGGCTAGCAAACTTAGTAAATGGGTTTCAGCTTTATCATATCTATAGGGAGAATTTACCTTTACTACCTGTGTCGGGTTATCAATACCATGAGTTTCTTCAATAGGTAACGGATTAAGATCATAAGTTTCTTCAACAGGCGGTAAATTAAGACCATGTATTTCTTCAATAGGAGGTAAATTCTTAACATCTTCAGCTTTAATACCTTTTTCTTTCATAGATTGCTTTGCCTCTTGCATATCTTCAGGACTGAGAAATGGAATACCCCTCTTCTTCGGAGTTGGTTTAGGAATAGGCTCAGGAATTGGCTCCGGAGGTGTCCAATTATGTTCATTTGTCAACATATTATTCAATAGAATTTCAGCTTCATCCGGTGTTCTTTCCCTGAAAACAGAACCATCACAACTATCCAGGTAATCTCTGGAAGCATCTGTTAGCCCATTATAAAAGATATCAAGTATTTCATTTTTCTTAAGAGGATGATCAGGCAATGAATTAAGTAATTGGAGAAGCCTCCCCCAAGCTTGTGGGAGACTCTCTTCTTCAATTTGCACAAAATTATATATATCCCTTAAAGCAGCTTGTTTCTTATGAGCAGGGAAATATTTAGCAGAGAAGTAATAAATCATATCCTGGGGACTACACACATAACCAGGATCAAGAGAATTAAACCATATCTTAGCATCACCCTTCAATGAGAACGGAAATATTTTAGGGATATAAAAGTAACGAGTTCTCTCATCAGTAGTGAACAGGGTGGCTATATCATTTAATTTAGTAAGATGTGCCACAACAGTTTCAGATTCATGACCATGAAAAGGATCAGATTCAACCAAAGTAATTATATCAGGATCAACAGAGAATTCATAATCCTTATCAGTAACACAGATTGATGAAGTAGCAAAAGTAGGGTCAGGTTTCATCCTAGCATTTAGAGATTGCTTATTCCATTTAGCTAATAACCTCTTAAGTTCGTATCTATCTTTGCAAGCTAAAATAGCTAAAAGAGGCTTCTTGATCAAAAACATAACCCTCAGGAATAACAAGTGATTCTTCATCATCACTTTCATCAGTATTATCAGATTCAATATTTTCAATTTCTCTAGCCCTAGCAAGTTGTTCATCAAGGAATTCACCGAGTGGCACAGTAGTATCAAGCATAGAAGTAGTTTCATCATAAGTATCATGTATAGCAGAAGTAGCATCAGCAATAACATGCGACATATCAGAACGAATAGCACAAGTAGTTTTAGGTGTCGCAAGCTTACTCAAAACAGAAGGTGAATCAAGTGCAGAGCTAGATGGCAGTTCCTTACCTCACCTCGTAGTTGAGGGATAAATCTTGGTTCTTGGATCTTTCAAGTTCTTCATAATGATAAGCAGATATAAATCCCAAGTGACTCAAAGAATAGAGCTATGCTCCCTGGCAATGGCGCCAGAAATAGTCTTGATAACCCACAAGTATAGGGGATCGCAACAATTTTCGAGGGTAAAGTATTCAACCCAAATTTATTGATTCGACACAAGGGGAGCCAAAGAATACTCTCAAGTATTAGCAGCTGAGTTGTCAATTCATCCACACCTGGAAACTTAGTATCTGCAGCAAAGTATTTAGTAGCAAAGTAATATGATAGTAGTGGTAATGGTAGCAAAGGTAATAGTAGGAAAAGTAATGTTTTTGGTATTTTGTAGTGATGATAGCAATAGCAACGGGAAAGTAAATAAGCGAAGAACAATATATGGAAAGCTCGTAGGCAATGGATCAGTGATGGAGAATTATGCCGGATGCGGTTCATCATGTACCAGTCATAACCTAGGGTGACACAGAACTAGCTCCAGTTCATTGATATAATGTAGGCATGTATTCTGAACATAGTCATACATGCTTATGGAAAAGAACTTGCATGCCATCTTTTGTCCTACTCTCCCGTGACAGCGGGTTCCTTACGGAAACTAAGGGATATTAAGGCCTCCTTTTAATAGAGTACCGGAACAAAGCATTAACACATAGTGAATACATGAACTCCTCAAACTACGGTCATCATCCGTAAGTATCCCGATTATTGTCACTTCGGGGTTAACGGATCATAACACACAATAGGTGACTACAGACTTGCAAGATAGGATCAAGAACACTCATATATTGATGAAAACATAATAGGTCCAGATCTGAAATCATGGCACTCGGGCCTAGTGACAAGCATTAAGCATAGCAAATTCATAGCAACATCAATCTCAGAACATAGTGGATACTAGGGATCAAACCCTAACAAAACTAACTCGATTACATGATAGATCCCATCCAACCCATCACCGTCCAGCAAGCCTACGATGGAATTACTCACGCACGGCGGTGAGCATCATGAAATTGGTGATGGAGGATGGTTGATGATGACGATGGCGACGGATTCCCCTCTTCGGAGCCCCGAACGGACTCCAGATCAGCCCTCCCGAGAGGTTTTAGGGCTTGGCGGCAGCTCAGTATCGTAAAACACGATGAATTCTTTTCTCTGATTTTTTTTCTCCCCGAAACACAACATATAGTGTTGGAGTTGGAGTCGGAGGAGATACAGGGGGCCCACGAGGTAGGGGGCACGCCCCCCACCGTCGTGGAGAGGTGGTGGGCCCCCTGGCCTTCATCTTTTGCAGGTATTTTTTTATATTTTCCAAAAAGGTTCTCCGTGAAATTTCAGGTCATTCCGAGAATGTTTGTTTCTGCACATAAATAACATCATGGTAATTCTGCTAAAAACAGCATCAGTCCGGGTTAGTTCCATTCAAATCATGCAAGTTAGAGTCCAAGACAAGGGCAAAGTGTTTGGAAAAGTAGATACGACGGAGATGTATCAACGTACCCTCTCCGTCACAAATCCGAAGTGCTCCCCACGCTGCATACATTTGCCGCCTTCATTTCCACTCAGTTCCACCTGCCCATCCTTTGCATACAGACGGACAATGGCAAAGAATTTGACAACCTAGCCTCACGCGATCTCTTCTCCAGCCTAGGTATAGCCCTCCGCATGTCGTGTCCATACACATGGCCACAAAACGGACGCGCCGAACGGGCGCTTCGCACCCTCAACCACATCACCCATTCCTTGCTCATTCATGCCTCCATGCCATATGTCTACTGGGCCGAAGCTCTGCAAACCGCCACCTTCTTGCTCAATCGACGTCCGTGTCGACCTCGACATGATCACAACCCCTTCTTCCTTCTCTATGGCACAGAACCCAACTACACTACTATTAGGGTTTTTGGTTGTCTGTGCTACCCTAACCTCAGCGCAACCACACCGCACAAACTGGCACCCCGATCGGCTCCCTGTGTGTTCCTTGGTTACTCACCAAACCACATGGGGTATCGTTGTCTCAATCGCGCCACAGGCAAAGTAGTCATATCCCGACATGTCGTGTTCGACGAGCATCAGTTCCCGTTTTCTGAAACCACAGCTGAGTCTATCTCTGACCCCGATGAGCTCCACTACGCACCATGCATACCCCAGCGGCCCTCATCTACGCATCCATGCGCCCCTCGTCCGCCTCATACCCTGCCTCCTCCCCATGACGCCCCTGCCGTCCTGCCTAGCCTTGCCATATCAGCCACGGCTACGCCCCTAGCGCATCCACTCCTCTAACGACAGGCCTTCCAACGTCACCACTGCTGCCGATCACGCCGGACAACTCATCGCCCATTCCCACGCCACCACGCACCACGCCCCCCCCCCCCCCCCCCCCCCCCCCCCCCCCCCCCCCCCCCCCCCCCCGACGGCGCCCTGACCCAGCTCCTACACATACGATGGTCACTCGTGCACAGGCTGGCAAGTTCTTCCCAAACCCTAAATACATCCAAGCCCTCACCACTTCCACCACTGCCCCAGCCGTCTCCCCTGTACCCAAAACTGTGTGTGCCGTGCTGCGCTGCGTGATCCCCATTGGCTAACTGCAATGCAGATGGAGTACAGGGCACTGATGGAGAACCGGACGTGGAGCCTCGTCCCGCGCCCTCCGGGCACCAACATCGTCACCAGCAAGTGGTTGTTCCGCCACAAACTCAAGGCTGACGGCAAGCTGGATTGCTACAAGGCGCGATGGGTCGTCCGTGGCTTCTCATAGCAGCCGGGCATTGACTTCGACGAGACGTTCTCGCCCGTCGTCATGGCGGCCACCATCCGCGTCGTGCTCACTATCGCCGTTGCTCGTCGGTGGCCCATTCATCAGATGGATGTGAACAATGCCTTCCTCCACGGACGCCTCGCCGAGCGTGTCTACTGCCAGCAGCCGGCCGGCTTCGGCGACGCCAACTACCCCGATCATGTGTGCCAGCTGGACAAGTCGCTCTACGGCTTGAAACAGGCTCCGCACGCCTGGTTCGCGCGTTTCGCCACCTTCATTCGCGGGCTCGGCTTCATCGACTCACGGTCCGACCCGTCCCTCTTCGTCCTCCACAACAGCGCAGGCACGGCATAGCTACTGCTCTACGTCGACGACATCGTGCTCACCGTGTCCACGCCTGCGCTTCTCCAACACCTCCAGCAGCTCCTCTTTCCAGAATTCTCGATGAAGGATCTCGGCCCGCTCCACTACTTCATCGGCATCGCCGTGATGAGGACGCCCGACGGCTTCTTCCTCTCTCAACGCAAATATGTTGCGGAGCTACTCGAATGCGCCAACATGCCAAGTGCAAACCAGTGCCCACACCGGTCGACACCCACTCCAAGATCTCCGCGACGGATGGCGCACCGGTCCCTGACGCCTCCCAGTATCGCAGCCTGGTCGGCGCCCTGCAGTACATGACCATGACACGGCCCGACATCGCCTATGCCGTGCAGCAGTGCTGCCTGGTCATGCACGATCCGCGCACTCCCCACCTTGCCTTGATGAAGCGCAGTCTGCGCTATCTCAGTGGCACCACCGAGCATGGTCTCCATCTGCACCCGTCAGCGTTGCTCGCGCTCACCGCGTACTCAGACGCGGACTGGGCAGGCTTCCTGGACACGCGGCGCTCCACCTCCGGCTACGCCGTCTACCTCGGCGACTCTTTGGTCTCTTAGTCGTCCAAGCGCCAAGCTATGGTCTCCCGCTCGAGCGCAGAAGCAGAGTACCGTGCCGTCGCCAACACCGTCGCGGAGTGCTACTGGCTTCGCCAGCTTCTCGGTGAGCTGCGTGTCTCCCTCCCCAAGGCCACGGTCGTCTTCTGCGACAACATTTCGTCCGTCTACATGGCTTCCAACCCCGTACACCATCGACGCATGAAACACATCGAGCTCGACATCCACTTCGTCCGAGAGAAGGTCGCTCTTGGTCACCTCCGCGTCCTGCACGTGCCCACCGAGCATCAGTTCGCTGACGTCCTGACCAAGGGGCTCCCGATACCGGCGTTCCAAGAGTTCCGGTCCAGCTTATGCATCCGGCCACCATAAGCTTCAGCTGCGGAGGGGTGTAAACAGTTGCTGCCCTAGACTAGCTGCACGGCCATGCACGTCGTGCATGCCCCCCCCACTCCCCGCACGTCGCGTGTCCCACTGACCCTCTCTCTCCTGCGCTATGCGCCCTGTACATGTACGGCTCGTGTATATATTCACAGGAATGCAATGAGAGCACCTAAGGTACATTACTCTCTCGATCTCTCCCGCTCACAGTATGTGGCTATCTTGCTGTTGTTGGCTGCTGTGGCCTTGAGTTGCTGCTCTGTGATATCAGCAACAGATTAACTGACATTTGCTGTCTCGGCATCTGGTCGCCGTGATTGATCATACAAATTAACTACTCTGTGGTCAGCTCATCAAGGAGCTGGTTGCTGATGATGTATTGTTGATCTGGATGAGAAAACATCCTTGATCAACTGACCCTTTTTTTTTAAGAACTTGATCATCCGAGAATTACGACTCCAAACTCCAAACTTCAGCATTTAGGCCTTCTCTATAGTTATGTGAAGGGAAGAGCTCTTGCCATGTAACTGAAATATTGCCTGTTGAGTTATATATATGGAGCAGCTGGATCATGGTAACTCACAGCATTTCTCTTTTAGAATTTTGCTTGTTTGAAGGAGTTGTCCAAGAAGATTGTATCTTTTCTCAAAGGTTTGTTGTGCATCAACAACATATTAATGAAATAAATGTTGGTCGTCAAGAGCTTATCTCAGTGGATCCTAGTACGCAATACGTTATCAAATATGGGAGTAACAATTTTTTTACATTTTAAATTTATTGGCATCAATATGAGTGATTTATAGATAAATCAAGTTACAAGTTTCTAAAATTCTTGGATTGAACTTTGTAAATGTTTTTTATTTGAATTTTATCTGAAGCTCCCGCCCGACGCCGATATCCTCTTTGATATCCTCTCCTCGCGGCCTCTACCCATTTGCTGTTTGCTCAAATCTACATCTTAATACTGCCCTATTTTCAGGGATTCAAATTTCAGGCTGGAATCAACAAGCCCACATAATCTTCAGTTTTCCACAATTATGTTTTGCTTATTGTTCTATGGTAAGGTTGTAACTTGCTGGTGTGGTGCTGCCCTGCTTTGATTTGGGGATTCATCTGGGATCTAATTTTGACCGAACAAAGCTGGTTTGTTGGCTGCCTGCTGGTGTCACCTGATGGTACTGTGCTACAGAGAGAGATATTTTTCCAGCAAATAGAAGTGGCCAGTTAGTTAAGTTGAGGATTTGTGCGTCCTCTTCTTCAGGACTGTAGCTTGTGGTTTCAGTCGGATAGTTAAGTTGCATTTTCAGTCGGACACATGTTTGTTATTTTGCCTGCTTTTTTCTCGACTGTGCACTCTTGCCGTTCGTCTCGTGCAATGCTGAAGTTGTTCATGCAGTGGACTGGATGAAAGTGAGTACCTGACTAGCACTTTGGTTGTCCCTGTTTTGTGATAAAAAACTTTGACTGAATATTGAATCAGTAATGTTTCTTTTCAGCAATCCTTCTGCTATTGCCACTACTTCTGTTCATCAAGATATCTGTCCATGCATATCTTCTTGATGAACAGTAATAAAACCTTGGATGCCCATAAATGTGTTAGATAATCACCTGCATTTACTAAACATATATGTACTTACATTTTTTTGTACTTTTATATGCTTCAACTCCAGCTAACAATCTGCTGATAAGAAGCGGTCCCAACAGATTTTATGCATTCAAAAAGAATTCTAACTTCATCAAACGAATTAGAGGACCAACCGTAGGTTTCATGGACGTGTGAATCAGCAGACAAGTCTCATTGTGTTTCTATATGTGTGCCAAAGAAGAACTATACAATACAAAGCAAACCAATATACTTTGCATCTCTATATGACAGTCATAGATCGGGCAGGTAACTGCAAAGCTACTAATTTTCATGTAGCTATGTCAGTTTTGTTATGTTTTCCTCATGTTTCCTTAAGACAATAGAAGCATCCTACTTTTGAGTCTATATGTTAGTTTATGAGTTGTATCCAGTGTCGAATACAATTCAATTGAACATGTTCTGCCACTTTTAGGTAACCATTCACGTGCATATGCAGTTTGATACCATGTGAAGGAAATGACTGATTTTTTTAAGAAATTCATCTGGTATGTTTGGTGAAGTTGCATTCAACAAAGAAGATATGTTTAATTGTGACGAAATTTTACAGGTAATATCTATCCATGGGTATTCTCAGTCTCTTGCTTGGAGAAACTTTTTTTTGCCCCATTGGTTGCAAGTAAACATCAACCTCAAATTTTAGTCATATTATCAGAATACTGGAACAGGAAAAAGGGGTGTACTGTACTTTCAAAAGCTGGTGTTACTTGAGAACTTAATGATGCCTTTGTTCGATGTAAATAATTTCATTTTTAAGAAAAGGCTGGGACATCTACTGTTGTTTTGTATCTTAGTGTTACAATGTAAATCATTTGTGGTAGCAAACATGTTAACCAGGGCGCAAGTGTGTGATTCATGTTGTAGTGTACTTAAATCAGTTTTTTTATAGTCCACAGAACTAACTACATGCTTCATTTGATTTTGTGTTCTTCTTTTTTCTTTTCTTTTTTTCTTTGTCTCAGAGCTGAATGTGAGTTTCAATATGAGACATCTCAAGTCTGAAGTCCAAACCATGCAACCTCGTCTTGGACTATGAAAATATGAGCCTTTGGGCTTCCTTCCAATCGGTTGGTGCCTCAAGAAGACTCAAATAGGGTGGAAGACTGATTTGAGCTTCGGTTTTGTTGGCAAATCGAGGGGACGAGGGATGGAGGAGAAACCAAGTCATGGAGAAAAAATTCGAGCCTAGACCCATGGCCTTGAGTTGTGTGCATGTGTGGTGCCACAAATTGGCGCCCTTTAGGCGGCGATTAGACACTAAGTGGTCATGCGTGGACATGTGAGGGACCCATCCTACCTGAGTGGAACAAATCCATGACACAAGTGAAGGAAATATGCCCTAGAGGCAATAATAAAGTTATTATTTATTTCCTTATATCATGATAAATGTTTATTATGTTGGATGTTGGGGAACGTAGCATAAATTCAAAATTTTCCTACGTGTCACCAAGATCTATCTATGGAGTCATCTAGCAACGAGGGAGGAGTGATCTACATACCCTTGTAGATCGCGCGCGGAAGCGTTCAAGAGAACGGGGTTGATGGAGTCGTACTCGTCGTGATCCAAATCACCGATGATCCTAGCGCCGAACGGACGGCACCTCCGCGTTCAACACACGTACGGAGCAGCGACGTCTCCTCCTTCTTGATCCAGCAAGGGGGGGAGGAGAGGTTGATGGAGATCAAGCACGACGGCGTTGGTGGTGAAGTTAGCGGGAATCCAACAGGGCTTCGCCAAGCGCTGCGGAGGAGGGAGATGTTGCATGGAGGAGAGGAGGCGCCAGGCCTTAGGTATGGTGCCCTCCCTTCCCCCCACTATATATAGGGCCAAGGGAGAGGGGGAGTGCAGCCTTGGCCCCTTCCTCCAAGAAGGGTGCGCCAAGGGAGGAGTCCCTCCTCCCCAAGGCCACCTCGGAGGTGCCTTCCCCCTTTAGACTCTTCCTTTCCCTTGCCTCTTGGCGCATGGGCCTCTTGGGGCTGGTTCCCTTGGCCCATATAGGCCAAGGCGCACCCCCTACAGCCCATGTGGCCCCCCAGGGCAGGTGGCCCCACCCGGTGGACCCCCGGGACCCTTCCGGTGGTCCCGGTACAATACCGGTGACCCCAAAACTTGTCCCGATGGCCGAAATAGCAATTCCTATATATAATTCTTTACCTCCGGACCATTCTGGAACTCCTCACTCCTCATGACGTTCCGGATCTCATCCGGGACTCCGAACAACTTTCGGGTTACCGCATACCAATATCTCTATAACCCTAGCGTCACCGAACCTTAAGTGTGTAGACCCTACGGGTTCGGGAGACATGCAGACATGACCGAGATGACTCTCCAGTCAATAACCAACAGCGGGATCTGGATACCCATGTTGGCTCCCACATGTTCCATGATGATCTCATCGGATGAACCACGATGTCAAGGACTTAATCAATCCCGTATACAATTCCCTTTGTCTATCGGTACGACACTTGCCCGAGATTCGATCGTCGGTATCCCGATACCTTGTTCAATCTCGTTACCGGCAAGTCTCTTTACTCGTTCCGTAACACATCATCCCATGATCAACTCCTTGATCACATTGTGCACATTATGATGATGTCCTACCGAGTGGGCCCAGAGATACCTCTCCGTCACACGGAGTGACAAATCCCAGTCTCGATTCGTGCCAACCCAACAGACACTTTCGGAGATACCTATAGTGTACCTTTATAGCCACCCAGTTATGTTGTGACGTTTGGCACACCCAAAGCACTCCTACGGTATCCGGGAGTTGCACAATCTCATGGTCTAAGGAAATGATACTTGACATTAGAAAAGCTTTAGCATACGAACTAAACGATCTTTGTGCTAGGCTTAGGATTGGGTCTTGTCCATCACATCATTCTCCTAATGATGTGATCCCGTTATCAATGACATCCAAGTCCATGGTTAGGAAACCGTAACCATCTATTGATCAACTAGCTAGTCAACTAGAGGCTTACTAGGGACATGGTGTTGTCTATGTATCCACACATGTATCTGAGTTTCCTATCAATACAATTCTAGCATGGATAATAAACGATTATCATGAACAAGGAAATATAATAATAATAACTAATTTATTATTGCCTCTAGGGCATATTTCCAACAGTCTCCCACATGCACTAGAGTCAATAATCTAGTTCACATCGTCATGTGATTAACACTCACAGGTCACGCCATGTGACCAACATCCAAAGAGTTTACTAGTGTCACTAAACTAGTTCACATCATCATGTGATTAAGACCAATGAGTTCTGGGTTTGATCATGTTTTGCTTGTGAGAGAGGTTTTAGTCAACGGGTCTGAATCTGTCAGATCCGTATGTACTTCGCAAATCTCTATGTCATCTTGTAGATGCAGCTACTACGCTATATTTGGAGCCATTTCAAATAACTGTTCTACATGGAGCTATTCTAAATTGTTGCTCCATTATACGTATCCGGTATCTCTACTCAGAGCTATCCGGATAGGTGTTAAGCTTGCATCGACATAACTCTTTACGAAGAACTCTTTTACCACCTCCATAATCGAGAAAATTCCTTTGTCCACTAGTTACTAAGGATAACTTTGACCGCTGTTCTGTGATCCATTCTTAGATCACTCTTGTACCCCTTGACTGACTCATGGTAAGGCACATTTCAGGTGTGGTACACAGCATAGCATACTGTAGAGCCTATGTCTTAAGCATAGGGGACGACCTTCGTCCTTTCTCTCTATTCTGCCGTGGTCGAGCTTTAAGTCTTAACTTCATACCTTACAACTCAGGCAAGAACTCCTTCTTTGACTGATCCATCTTGAACACCTTCAAGATCATGTCAAGGTATGTGCTCATTTGAAAGTACCATTAAGCATTTTGATCTATCCTTATAGATCTTGATGCTCAATGTTCAAGTAGCTTAATCCAGGCTTCAATTGAAAAACACTTTCCAAATAACCCTATATGCTTTCCAGAAATTCTACGTCATTTCTGATCAACAATATGTCAACAACATATATTTATCAGAAATTATATAGTGCTCCCACTCACTTCTTTGGAAATACAAGTTTCTCATAAACTTCGTATAAACCCAAAATCTTTGATCATTATCAAAGCATGCATTCCAACTCCGAGATGCTTACTCCAGTCCCTAGAAGGATTCCTGGAGCTTTGCATACTTATTAGCATCTTTCAGGATTGACAAAACCTTCCGGTTTGTATCACATACAACCTTTCCTCAAAAAACGTCGAGGAAACAATGTTTTGACATCCTATCTGCAAGATTTCATAAATAATGCAGTAATCGCTAATATAATTCCAACAGACTCTTAGCATCGCTACGAGTGAGAAAGTCTCATCGTAGTCAACTCCTTGAACTTGTCGGAAAACATCTTAACGACAAGTCGAGCTTTCTTAATGGTAATACTTACCATCATTGTCCGTCTTCCTTTCAAAATCCATATGTACCTAACAGCCTTACGACCATCAAGTAGTTCTCCCAAAGTCTACACTTTGTTTTCATACATGGATCCTCTCTCGGATTTTATGGCCTCGAGCCATTTATCGGAATCCGGGCCCACCATCGCTTCTCCATAGCTCGTAGGTTCATTGTTGTCTAGCAACATGACTTCCAAGACAGGATTACGTACCACTCTGAAGTAGTACGCATCCTTGTCATCCCTCGAGGTTTGGTAGTGACTTGATCTGAAGTTTCATGATCACTATCATAAGCTTCCACTTCAATTGGTGTAGGTGCCACAGGAACAAATCCCTGTGCTCTGCCACACACTAGTTGAAGAGACGGTTCAATAACCTCATCAAGTCTCCACCATCCTCCCACTCAATTCTTTCGAGAGAAACTTTTCCTCGAGAAAGGACCCGATTCTAGAAACAATCCCTTATTGCTTTCGGATCTGAGACAGGAGGTATACCCAACTGTTTTTGGGTGTCCTATGAAGATGCATTTATCCGCTTTGGGTTCGAGCTTATCAGCCTGAAACTTTTTCACATAAGCGTCGCAGCCCCAAACTTTTAAGAAATGACAGCTTAGGTTTCTCTAAACCATAGTTCATATGGTGTCATCTCATCGGAATTACGTGGTGCCCTATTTAAAGTGAATGTGGTTGTCTCCAATGCCTAACCCATAAACTATCATGGTAATTCGATAAGAGACATCATGGTATGCATCATATCCAATAGGGTGTAGTTATGATGTTCGGACACACCATCACACTATGGTATTCCAGGCTGTATCAGTTGTGAAACAATTTCCACAATGTCTTAATTCTTTGCCAAACTCGTAATTCAGATATTCATCTCTATGATCATATCATAGATCTTTTATCCTCTTGTCACGACGATCTTTCAAGTTTACCCTGAAATTACTTGAACCTTTCAATAATTCAGACTCGTGATTCATCAAGTAAATATACTCAACATCTACTCAAATCATCTGTGAAGTAAGAACATAACGATATCCACTACATGCCTCAGCACTCATTGGACTGCACACATCAAAATGTATTACTTCCAACAAGTTGCTTTCTAGTTCCATTTTACTGAAAACGAGGCTTTCAGTCATCTTGACCATGTGGTATGATTTGCATGTCTCAAGTGATTCAAAACCAAATGAGTCCAAACGATCCATTTGCATGGAGTTTCTTCATGCATATACACCAATAGACATGGTTCGCATGTCTCAAACTTTTCAAAAACGAGTGAGCCCAAAGATCCATCAACATGGAGCTTCTTCATGCATTTTATACCGATATGACTTAAGTGGCAGTGCCACAAGTAGGTGGTACTATCATTACTATCTTTTGGCATGAACATGTGTATCACTATGATCGAGATTCACTAAACCATTCATTTTAGGCGTAAGACCATTGAAGGTATTATTCAAATAAACAGAGTAACCATTATTCTCCTTAAATGAATAACCGTATCGCGATAGACATAATCCAATCATGTCTATGCTCAACGCAAACACCAAATAACAATTATTTAGGTTTTAATACCAATCTCGATGCTAGAGGGAGCGTGCGATGCTTGATCATATCAACCTTGGAAACACTTCCAACACATATCGTCAGCTCACCTTTAGCTAGTCTCCATTTATTCCGTAGCTTTTATTTCGAGTTATTAACACTTAGCAACCGAACCGGTATCTAATACCCTGGTGCTACTAGGAGTACTAGTAAAGTACACATTAACACAATGTATATCCAATATACTTCTATCGACTTTACCAGCCTTCTCATCTACCAAGTATCTAGGGTAATTCTGCTCCAGTGGCTGTTCCCCTTATTACAGAAGCACTTAGTCTCGGGTTTGGGTTCAACTTTGGGTTTCTTCACTAGAGCAGCAGCTGATTTGCCGTTTCATGAAGTATCCCTTCTTGCCCTTGCCCTTCTTGAAACTAGTTGTTTCACCAACCATCAACAATTGATGCTCCTTCTTGATTTCTACTTTTGTGGTGTCAAACATCGCGAATATCTCAAGGATCATCATATATGTCCCTGATATATTATAGTTCATCACGAAGCTCTAGCAACTTGGTGGTAATGACTTCGGATAAACATCACTATCTCATCTGGAAGATCAACTCCCACTCGATTCAAATGATTGTTGTACTCAGACAATCTGAGCACAAGCTCAACAATTGAGCTTTTCTCCCTTAGTTTGCAGGCTAAGAGAATCGTCGGAGGTCTTATACCTCTTGACGTGGGCACGAGCCTGAAATCCCAATTTCATCCCTCGAAACATCTCATATGTTTCGCGACGTTTCAAAACCGTCTTCGGTACCTCAATTCTAAACCATTTAACTGAACTATCATGTAGTTATCAAAATGTGTATGTCAGATGTTCGCAACATCCACAGACGACGTTCGAGGTTCAGCACACTGAGCGGTGCATTAAGGACATAAGCCTTCTATGAAGCAATGAGGACAATCCTCAGTTTACGGACCTAGTCCGCAAAATTACTACTATCAACTTTCAACTAAATTTTCTCTAGGAACATAACTAAACAGTAGAACTGAAGCGCGAGCTATGACATAATTTGCGAAGACCTTTTGACTATGTTCAGGATAATTAAGTTCATCTTATGAACTCCCACTCAGATAGACATCCCTCTAGTCATCTAAGTGATTACATGATCCGAGTCAACTAGGCCGTGTCCGATCATCACGTGAGATGGACTAGTCAACGTCGGTGAACATCTTCATGTTGATCGTATCTTCTATACGACTCATGCTCGACCTTTCGGTCTTCTGTGTTCCGAGGCCATGTCTATACACATGCTAGGCTCGTCAAGTTAACCCTAAGTGTTTCGCATGTGTAAAACTGTCTTACACCCGTTGTATGTGAACGTAAGGATCTATCACACCCGATCATCACGTGGTGCTTCGAAACGACGAACTTTAGCAACGGTGCACAGTTAGGGGAGAACACATTCTTGAAATTGTAATGAGGGATCATCTTATTTACTACCGTCGCTCTAAGCAAATAAGATGTATAATCATGATAAACATCACATGCAATCAAATAATAGTGACATGATATGGCCAATATCATATAGCTCCTTCGATCTCCATCTTGGGGCTCCATGATCATCTATTACAAGAACAAGATCAATCTCATACATCACATATATCATTCATCACGTCCTTTTGGCCATATCACATCACATAGCACACCCTGCAAAAACAAGTTAGACGTCCTCTAATTGTTGTTTGCATGTTTTACGTGGCTGCTATGGGTTTCTAGCAAGAACGTTTCTTACCTACGCAAAAACCACAACGTGATATGCCAATTGCTATTTACCCTTCATAAGGACCCTTTTCATCGAATCCGATCCGACTAAAGTGGGAGAGACAGACACCCGCCAGCCACCTTTATGCAACTAGTGCATGTCAGTCGGTGGAACCAGTCTCACGTAAGAGTACGTGTAAGGTCGGTCCGGGCCGCTTCATCCCACGATGCCGCCGAATCAAGATAGACTAGTAACGGCAAGCATATTGAACAAAATCAACGCCCACAACTACTTTGTGTTCTACTCGTGCATAGAAACTACGCATAGACCTAGCTCATGATGCCACTGTTGGGGAACGTAGCAATAATTCAAAATTTTCCTACGTGTCACCAAGATATCTATGGAGTCATCTAGCAACGAGGGAGGAGTGGATCTACATACCCTTGTAGATCGCGCGCGGAAGCGTTCAAGAGAACGGGGTTGATGGAGTCGTACTCGTCGTGATCCAAATCACCGATGATCCTAGCGCCGAACGGACGGCACCTCCGCGTTCAACACACGTACGGAGCAGCGACGTCTCCTCCTTCTTGATCCAGCAAGGGGGGGAGAGGTTGATGGAGATCCAAACACGACGGCGTGGTGGTGGAAGTAGCGGGATTCCAACAGGGCTTCGCCAAGCGCTGCGGGAGGAGGGAGATGTGTCATGGGAGGGAGAGGGAGGCGCCAGGGCTTAGGTTGGTTGCTGCCCTCCCTTCCCCCCACTATATATAGGGCCAAGGGAGAGGGGGGGCGCAGCCTTGGCCCTTCCTCCAAGGAAGGGTGCGGCCAGGGAGGAGTCCCTCCTCCCCAAGGCACCTCGGAGGTGCCTTCCCCCTTTAGGACTCTTCCTTTTCCTCTTCTCTTGGCGCATGGGCCTCTTGGGGCTGGTGCCCTTGGCCCATATAGGCCAAGGCGCACCCCCTACAGCCCATGTGGCCCCCCGGGGCAGGTGGCCCCACCCGGTGGACCCCCGGGACCCTTCCGGTGGTCCCGGTACAATACCGGTGACCCCGAAACTTGTCCCGATGGCCGAAATAGCACTTCCTATATATAATCTTTACCTCCGGACCATTCCGGAACTCCTCGTGACGTCCGGGATCTCATCCGGGACTCCGAACAACTTTCGGGTTACCGCATACCTAATATCTCTATAACCCTAGCGTCACCGAACCTTAAGTGTGTAGACCCTACGGGTTCGGGAGACATGCAGACATGACCGAGATGACTCTCCGGTCAATAACCAACAGCGGGATCTGGATACCCATGTTGGCTCCCACATGTTCCACGATGATCTCATCGGATGAACCACGATGTCAAGGACTTAATCAATCCCGTATACAATTCCCTTTGTCTATCGGTACGACACTTGCCCGAGATTCGATCGTCGGTATCCCGATACCTTGTTCAATCTCGTTACCGGCAAGTCTCTTTACTCGTTCCGTAACACATCATCCCGTGATCAACTCCTTGATCACATTGTGCACATTATGATGATGTCCTACCGAGTGGGCCCAGAGATACCTCTCCGTCACACGGAGTGACAAATCCCAGTCTCGATTCGTGCCAACCCAACAGACACTTTCGGAGATACCTGTAGTGTACCTTTATAGCCACCCAGTTACGTTGTGACGTTTGGCACACCCAAAGCACTCCTACGGTATCCGGGAGTTGCACAATCTCATGGTCTAAGGAAATGATACTTGACATTAGAAAAGCTTTAGCATACGAACTACACGATCTTTGTGCTAGGCTTAGGATTGGGTCTTGTCCATCACATCATTCTCCTAATGATGTGATCCCGTTATCAATGACATCCAATGTCCATGGTCAGGAAACCGTAACCATCTATTGATCAACGAGCTAGTCAACTAGAGGCTTACTAGGGACATGGTGTTGTCTATGTATCCACACATGCATCTGAGTTTCCTATCAATACAATTCTAGCATGGATAATAAACGATTATCATGAACAAGGAAATATAAGAATAATAACTAATTTATTATTGCCTCTAGGGCATATTTCCAACATATTATTCATGCTAGAATTGTATTAACCGAAAACATAATACATGTGTGAATACATAGACAAACAGAGTGTCACTAGTATGCCTCTACTAGACTAGCTCGTTAATCAAAGATGGTTATGTTTCCTAACCATGGACAAAGAGTTGTTATTTGATTAACGGGATCACATCATTAGGTGAATGATCTGATTGACATGACCCATTCCATTAGCTTAGCACCCGATCGTTTAGTATGTTGCTATTGCTTTCTTCATGACTTATACATGTTCCTATGACTATGAGATTATGCAACTCCCGTTTGCCGGAGGAACACTTTGTGTGCTACCAAACATCACAACGTAAATGGGTGATTATAAAGGTTCTCTACAGGTGTCTCCAAAGGTACATGTTGGGTTGGCGTATTTCGAGATTAGGATTTGTCACTCCGATTGTCGGAGAGGTATCTCTGGGCCCTCTTGGTAATGCACATCACATAAGCCTTGCAAGCATTGCAACTAATGAGTTAGTTGTGAGATGATGTATTACGGAACGAGTAAAGAGACTTGCTGGTAACGAGATTGAACTAGGTATTGAGATACCGACGATCGAATCTCGGGCAAGTAACATACCAATGACAAAAGGAACAACGTATGTTGTTATGCGGTCTGAACAATAAAAGATCTTCGTAGAATATGTAGGAGCCAATATGAGCATCCAGGTTCCGCTATTGGTTATTGACCGGAGACGTTATATTATGAGTTTATGCATTTTGATGTACCGAAGTTTGTTCGGAATCCCGGATGTGATCACGGACATGACGAGGAGTCTCGAAATGGTCGAGACATAAATATTGATATATTGGAAGCCTATATTTGGATATCGGAAGTGTTCCGGGTGAAATCAGGATTTTACCGGAGTACCGGGAGGTTACCGGAACCGCCCGGGGAGGTATATGGGCCTTAGTGGGCTTTAGTGGAAGAGAGATGAGGTGACCAGGGCTGGGCCGTGCGCCCCTCCCCCCCTTGTCCGAATAGGACAAGGAGAGGGGGCCGGCGCCCCCCTTCCTTCTCTCTCTCCTCTTTCCCCCCTCCCGAATCCTATTCCATCTAGGAAAGGGGGGAATCCTACTCCCAAAGGGAGTAGGACTCCTCCTGGCGCGCCCTCTCCTGGCCGGCCGCACCCCCCCTTTGAACCTTTATATACGGAGGCGGGGAGGACCCCTAGAGACACAAGTTGATCCACGTGATCATATTCTTAGCCGTGTGCGGTGCCCCCTTCCACCATAGTCCTCGATAATATTGTAGCGGTGCTTAGGCGAAGCCCTGTGACAGTAGTACATCAATCTCGTCACCACGCCATCGTGCTGACGGAACTCTTCCCCAACACTTTGCTGGATCGGAGTCCGGGGATCGTCATCGAGCTGAATGTGTGCTAGAACTTGGAGGTGCCGTAGTTTCGGTGCTTGATCGGTCGGGCCGTGAAGACGTACGACTACATCAACCACGTTGTGCTAATGCTTCCGTTGTCGATCTACAAGGGTATGTAGATCACATTCTCCCCTCTCGTTGCTATGCATCACCATGATCTTGCGTGTCCGTAGGAATTTTTTTGAAATTACTACGTTCCCCAACAGTGTCATCCGAGCCTAGGTTTTATATGTTGATGTTATATGCAGGAGTAGAACACAAGTGAGTTGTGGGCGATATAAGTCATACTGCTTACCAGCATGTCATACTTTGGTTCGGCGGTATTGTTGGACGAAGCGGCCCGGACCGACATTACGCGTACGCTTACGCGAGACCGGTTCTCCCGACGTGCTTTGCACAAAGGTGGCTAGCGGGTGACAGTTTCTCCAACTTTAGTTGAACCAAGTGTGGCTACGCCCGGTCCTTGCGAAGGTTAAAACAGCACCAACTTGACAAACTATCGTTGTGGTTTTGATGCGTAGGTAAGATTGGTTCTTGCTTAAGCCCGTAGCAGCCACGTAAAACTTGCAACAACAAAGTAGAGGACGTCTAACTTGTTTTTGCAGGGCATGTTGTGATGTGATATGGTCAAGACATGATGCTAAATTTTATTGTATGAGATGATCATGTTTTATAACCGAGTTATCGGTAACTGGCAGGAGCCATATGGTTGTCGCTTTATTGTATGCAATGTAATCGCGCTGTAATGCTTTACTTTATCACTAAGCGGTAGCGATAGTCGTAGAAGCATAAGATTGGCAAGACGACAACGATGCTACGATGGAGATCAAGGTGTCGCGCCGGTGACGATGGTGATCACGAAGGTGCTTCGAAGATGGAGATCACAAGCACAAGATGATGATGGCCATATCATATCACTTATATTGATTGCATGTGATGTTTATCTTTTATGCATCTTATCTTGCTTTGATTGACGGTAGCATTATAAGATGATCTCTCACTAATTATCAAGAAGTGTTCTCCCTGAGTATGCACCGTTGCGAAAGTTCTTCGTGCTGAGACACCACGTGATGATCGGGTGTGATAGGCTCTATGTTCAAATACAACGGGTGCAAAATAGTTGCACACGTGGAATACTCAGGTTATACTTGACGAGCCAAGCATATACAGATATGGCCTCGGAACACGAAGACCGAAAGGTCGAGCGTGAATCATATAGCAGATATGATCAACATAGCAATGTTCAATAATGAAACTACTCCATCTCACGTGATGATCGGACATGGTTTAGTTGATTTGGATCACGTAATCACTTAGAGGATTAGAGGGATGACTATCTAAGTGGGAGTTCTTAAGTAATATGATTAATTGAACCTAAATTTATCATGAACTTAGTACCTGATAGTATCTTGCTTGTTTATGTATGATTGTAGATAGATGGCCCGTGCTGTTGTTCTGTTGAATTTTAATGCGTTCCTTGAGAAAGCAAAGTTGAAAGATGATGGTAGCAATTACACGGACTGGGTCCGTAACTTGAGGATTATCCTCATTGCTGCACAGAAGAATTACGTCCTGGAAGCACCGCTGGGTGCCAGGCCTGCTGCTGGAGCAACACCAGATGTTATGAACGTCTGGCAGAGCAAAGCTGATGACTACTCAATAGTTTAGTGTGCCATGCTTTACGGCTTAGAATCGGGACTTCAACGACGTTTTGAACGTCATGGAGCATATGAGATGTTCTAGGAGTTGAAGTTAATATTTCAAACAAATGCTCGGATTGAGAGATATGAAGTCTCCAATAAGTTCTATAGCTGCAAGATGGAGGAGAACAGTTCTGTCAATGAGCATATACTCAAAATGTCTGGGTATAATAATCACTTGATTCAATTGGGAGTTAATCTTCCAGATGATTGCGTCATTGACAGAATTCTTCAATCACTGCCACCAAGCTACAAGAGCTTCATGATGAACTATAATATGCAAGGGATGAATAAGACTATTCCCGAGCTCTTCGCAATGCTGAAAGCTGCTGAGGTAGAAATCAAGAAGGAGCATCAAGTGTTGATGGTCAACAAGACCACTAGTTTCAAGAAAAAGGGCAAAGGGAAGAAGAAGGGGAATTTCAAAAAGAACAGCAAGCAAGTTGCTGCTCAAGAGAAGAAACCCAAACCTAGACCTAAGCCTGAAACTGAGTGCTTCTACTGCAAGCAGACTGGTCACTGGAAGCGGAATTGCCTCAAGTATTTGGCGGATAAGAAGGATGGCAAGGTGAACAAAGGTATATGTGATATACATGTTATTGATGTGTACCTTACTAATGCTCGCAGTAGCACCTGGGTATTTGATACTGGTTCTGTTGCTAATATTTGCAACTCGAAACAGGGACTACGGATTAAGCGAAGATTGGCTAAGGACGAGGTGACGATGCGCGTGGGAAATGGTTCCAAAGTCGATGTGATCGCAGTTGGCACGCTACCTCTACATCTACCTTCGGGATTAATATTAGACCTAAATAATTGTTATTTGGTGCCAGTGTTAAGCATGAACATTATATCTAGATCTTGTTTGATGCGAGACGGTTATTCATTTAAATCAGAGAATAATGGTTGTTCTATTTACATGAGTAATATTTTTTATGGTCATGCACCCTTAAAGAATGGTCTATTTTTATTAAATCTCGATAGTAGTGACACACATATTCATAGTGTTGAAACCAAAAGATGCAAAGTTGATAATGATAGTGCAACTTATTTGTGGCACTGCCGTTTAGGTCATATCGGCATAAAGCGCATGAAGAAACTCCATACTGATGCGCTTTTGGAACCACTTGATTATGAATCACCTGGTACTTGCGAACCGTGCCTTATGGGTAAGATGACAAAAACACCGTTCTCCGGTACTATGGAGAGAGCAACAGATTTGTTAGAAATCATACATACAGATGTATGTGGTCCGATGAATGTTGAGGCTAGTGGCGGATATCGTTATTTTCTCACCTTCATAGATGACTTAAGCAGATATGGGTATATCTACTTAATGAAACACAAGTCTGGAACGTTTGAAAAGTTCAAAGAATTTCAGAATGAAGTTGAAAATCATCGTAACAAGAAAATAAAATTCCTACGATCTGATCATGGAGGAGAATATTTGAGTTACGAGTTTGGTGTACATTTGAAACAATGTGGAATAGTTTCGCAACTAACGCCACCCAGAACACCACAGCGTAATGGTGTGTCCGAACGTCGTAATCGTACTTTACTAGATATATGGTACGATCTATGATGTCTCTTACTGATTTACCGCTATCGTTTTGGGGATACGCTCTACAGATGGCTGCATTCACGTTAAATAGGGCACCATCAAAATCCGTTGAGACGACGCCTTATGAACTGTGGTTTGGCAAGAAACCAAAGTTGTCGTTTCTGAAAGTTTGGGGCTGCGATGCTTATGTGAAAAAGCTTCAACCTGATAAGCTCGAACCCAAATCGAAGAAATGTGTCTTCATAGGATATCCAAAGGAAACTATTGGATACACCTTCTATCACAGATCCGAAGGCAAGACTTTTGTTTCTAAATTCGGAAACTTTCTGGAGAAGGAGTTTCTCTCGAAAGATGTGAGTGGGAGGAAAGTAGAACTTGACGAGGTAACTGTACCTACTCCCTTATTGGAAAGTAGTACATCACAGAAACCTGTTTCTATGACACCTACACCAATTAGTGAGGAAGTTAATGATAATGATCATGAAACTTCAGAACAAGATACTACTGAACCTCGTAGATCAACCAGAGCGAGATCCGCGCCAGAGTGGTACGGTAATCCTGTTCTGGAAGTCACGCTACTAGATCGTGATGAACCTACGAACTATGAAGAAGCGATAGTGAGCCTAGATTCCGCAAAATGGCTTGAAGCCATGAAATCTGAAATGGGATCCATGTATGAGAACGAAGTATGGACTTTGGTTGACTTGCCCGATGATCGGCAAGCAATTGAGAATAAATGGATCTTCAAGAAGAAGACTGACGCTGACGGTAATATTACTGTCTACAAAGCTCGACTTGTCGCAAAAGGTTTTCGGCAAGTTCAAGGGATTGACTACGATGAGACCTTCTCACCCGTAGTGATTCTTAAGTCTGTCCGAATCATGTTAGCAATTGCCGCATTTTATGATTATGAAATTTGGCAGATGGATGTCAAAACTGCATTCCTGAATGGATTTCTAGAAGAAGAGTTGTATATGATGCAACCAGAAGGTTTTGTCGATCCAAAAGGAGCTAACAAAGTGTGCAAGCTCCAGCGATCCATTTATGGACTGGTGCAAGCCTCTCGGAGTTGGAATAAATGCTTTGATAGTGTGATCAAAGCATTTGGTTTTATACAGACTTTTGGAGAAGTCTGTATTTACAAGAAAGTGAGTGGGAGCTCTGTAGCATTTCTGATATTATATGTGGATGACATATTACTAATTGGAAATGATATAGAATTTCTGGATAGCATAAAGGGATACTTGAATAAGAGTTTTTCAATGAAAGACCTCGGTGAAGCTGCTTACTATTAGGCATAAAGATCTATAGAGATAGATCAAGACGCTTAATTGGACTTTCACAAAGCACATACCTTGACAAAGTTTTGAAGAAGTTCAAAATGGATCAAGCAAAGAAAGGGTTCTTGCCTGTGTTACAAGGTGTGAAGTTGACTAAGACTCAATGCCCGACCACTGCAGAAGATAGAGAGAAAATGAAAGATGTTCCCTATGCTTCAGCCATCGGCTCTATCATGTATGCAATGTTGTGTACCAGACCTGATGTGTGCCTTGCTATAAGTCTAGCAGGGAGGTACCAAAGTAATCCAGGAGTGGATCACTGGACAGCGGTCAAGAACATCCTAAAATACCTGAAAAGGACTAAGGATATGTTTCTCGTTTATGGAGGTGACAAAGAGCTAACCATAACTGGTTACGTCGATGCAAGCTTTGACACTGATCCAGACGATTCTAAATCGCAAACCGGATACGTATTTACATTAAACGGTGGAGCTGTCAGTTGGTGCAGTTCTAAACAAAACGTCGTGGCGGGATCTACGTGTGAAGCGTAATACATAGCTGCTTCGGAAGCAGCGAATTAAGGAGTCTGGATGAAGGAGTTCATATCTGATCTAGGTGTCATACCTAGTGCATCGGGTCCAATGAAAATCTTTTGTGACAATACTGGTGCAATTACCTTGGCAAAGGAATCCAGATTGCACAAGAGAACCAAGCACATCAAGAGACGCTTCAATTCCATCCGGGATCTAGTCTAGGTGGGAGACATAGATATTTGCAAGATACATACGGATCTGAATGTAGCAGACCCGTTGACTAAGCCTCTTCCATGAGCAAAACATGATCAGCACCAAGGCTCCATGGGTGTTAGAATCATTACTGTGTAATCTAGATTATTGACTCTAGTGAAAGTGGGAGACTGAAAATATGTCCTAGAGGCAATAATAAAGTTATTATTTATTTCCTTATATCATGATAAATGTTTATTATTCATGTTAGAATTGTATTAACCGGAAACATAATACATGTGTGAATACATAGACAAACAGAGTGTCACTTGTATGCCTCTACTAGACTAGCTCGTTAATCAAAGATGGTTATGTTTCCTAACCATGGATAAAGAGTTGTTATTTGATTAACGGGATCACATCATTAGGTGAATGATCTGATTGACATGACCCATTCCATTAGCTTAGCACCCGATCGTTTAGTATGTTGCTATTGCTTTCTTCATGACTTATACATGTTCCTATGACTACGAGATTATGCAACTCCCGTTTGCCGGAGGAACACTTTGTGTGCTACCAAACGTCACAACGTAAATGGGTGATTATAAAGGTGCTCTACAGGTGTCTCCAAAGGTACATGTTGGGTTGGCGTATTTCGAGATTAGGATTTGTCACTCCGATTGTCGGAGAGGTATCTCTGGGCCCTCTCGGTAATGCACATCACATAAGCCTTGCAAGCATTGCAACTAATGAGTTAGTTGTGAGATGATGTATTACGGAATGAGTAAAGAGACTTGCCGGTAACGAGATTGAACTAGGTATTGAGATACCGACAATCGAATCTCGGGCAAGTAACATACCGATGACAAAAGGAACAACGTATGTTGTTATGCGGTCTGACCGATAAAAGATCTTCGTAGAATATGTAGGAGCCAATATGAGCATCCAGGTTCCGCTATTGGTTATTGACCGGAGACGTATCTCGGTCATGTCTACATTGTTCTCGAACCCGTAGGGTCCGCACGCTTAAGGTTTCGATGACAGTTATATTATGAGTTTATACATTTTGATGTACCGAAGTTTGTTCGGAGTCCCGGATATGATCACGGACATGACGAGGAGTCTCGAAATGGTCAAGACATAAAGATTGATATATTGGAAGCCTATATTTGGATATCGAAAGTGTTCCGGGTGAAATCGGGATTTTACCGGAGTACCGGGAGGTTACCGGAACCCCCCTGGGAGGTATATGGGCCTTAGTGGGCTTTAGTGGAAGAGAGGAGAGGTGGCCAGGGCTGGGCCGTGCGCCCCTCCCCCCTAGTCCGAATAGGACAAGGAGAGGGGGCCGGCGCCCCCCTTCCTTCTCTCTCTCCTCTTTCCCCCCTCCCGAATCCTATTCCAACTAGGAAAGGGGGGGAATCCTACTCCCAGAGGGAGTAGGCCTCCTCCTGGCGCGCCCTCTCCTGGCCGGCCGCACCCCCCCTTTGAACCTTTATATACGGAGGCGGGGATCACCCCTAGAGACACAAGTTGATCCACGTGATCATATTCTTAGCCGTGTGCGGTGCCCCCTTCCATCATAGTCCTCGATAATATTGTAGCGGTGCTTAGGCGAAGCCCTGCGACAGTAGTACATCAAGATCGTCACCACGCTGTCGTGCTGACGAAACTCTTCCCCAACACTTTGCTGGATCGGAGTCCGGGGATCATCATCGAGCGGAACGTGTGCTAGAACTCGGAGGTGCCGTAGTTTCGGTGCTTGATCGGTCGGGCAGTGAAGACGTACGACTACATCAACCACGTTGTGCTAACGCTTCCGTTGTCGATCTACAAGGGTACGTAGATCACACTCTCCCCTCTCGTTGCTATGCATCACCATGATCTTGCGTGTCCGTAGGAAATTTTTTGAAATTACTACGTTCCCCAACAACAAGTTCTCCCTCAGCGGAACAAGTCCATAACATTTGATGTTCAATTGCGAGAGGTAGTATGATGAACAATATATACAACGGGTATAGGGCATAGCTCAGATCTTGAGCTATGGTTATTATTCGGTTAGGGGCTTGTGTTATTATTTTCCCGTTGCAACGCATGGGCATTTTTCCTAGTAGAGTAGTTATGTCTTGTAAAATCTATCCGTTCATCATTGCTGCGAAAGATTTTCCATACGCCTTCGACCATCTATGGCCTCCGCGCATGTATTGTTGTTTCATTTTTTAAAATAAAAATATTTTCTTTGCCGTTTGGAATATACGAAGATGACAAAGACATAGTCTAGCTGACGGCAAAGATGCTTTTCTTTTCAATCCGGGGTACACCCGTACGACGGCATAGGATTTGTACTTGCCTGATGGCAAATTGCCGGGTTTCTGTAGTGCCCGCTTGGGGTGGCCCACAGAGTAGGGCCCACCTATACTGCGCTCAACGTGATGGTTGAAGACGCAGGATGCTCGTTTGAAACCGGCCCATGTGCGGATGACCTGTTTTTAAGTTTCATTTTTTATTTTTATTTTTATCTTTCCTTTTTGGTTTTTGTTTTTTCTTCCTTAAATAATTTGGTACTTAAAAAAGTTTCAATTTTTTTAAAAAGAGAACTTTAAATAAAATATTCAGTAAATCATAAAATGTTTGTAATTTTTAAAAAAGTTTCTGCATATTCAGAAAATGTTCTTAATATTGAAAACAAATGTTTGAGAAATAAAAAAATATTCATGAATTTTCTAAAAAAATTGTGTATTGAAAAAGTTAATAAAATTGAGCAAAATGTTCGTCAAAATATTATTGGCAACACATGGATGCAGCAAAAAAAATCATGGTCTTTGGATATTATGATTTTATTTCTCCCTTTACAACACATGGAGCCTTTTCTAGTATTACTTACATTGAATCCTGAAAATAATAACTTTTTTAGCACAATACAGATGCAAGCGTTCATACATACGCACATACACTCACCCCTATGAACACACGTACCCACACCCTATCCCTACTAGTAAAACGCTCGTGTGTTGCTACGGGCTATACTGTATATAAATGAATCAGACAAATTATTGATATTGAAGCTTATTTCTCTCTCATACACCAACCTTAAGGTTGACGGCATGTTCCGCTATCTAGTGTAGCATAAACATGGCCATATTGGAGGGCCATACTGTATATAATAAAGGGGATTTGTTTTCACTGTATGTATGATACACTTTATGATACACTGTATGAAAAATGTAACAATGCGACTGTCCAGGCTCCCACAAATCCAGACCATATTGGAGAGAAAAAAGTCTAAACTATGAACCCTGTTATCTCCAACACGCATACCCAACATAAAAACTCCACCCCATGACACACACCCTTATGTTTTCCTGTCGGACCCTCCCCTTTCGCTCGGCTTTCGCCGTAGTGAAACATTTATCGCTGGAGCCCTCTCCTTTAAAACGGGATGACGCCCACCTCACCTTCGCCATCGCGGCCTCTCTCCTTCACACCATACTTCCCCATGGAGGGATTGCATTTAGACATCGAAAAAAATCGATGGCGAGGGAGTCATGGAGGAGGGGTAGAGAACGAACCGGTGAAAGCCAAAAAAACTGCGTACAATGTTCGCTCCACCTGGGTCATAGAGGAGTCCCCCTGGTAGAGGAGTTTGGGGAGAAGAGGACAGCGACGCGAGGACACGTCGGGAGGATCGCAAGGAAGGCACGCTAGTAAAGGAGATCATGGAGAAGAGGACGGCAACGCGACGACGTCGGGATTATCGCGAGGAGGGCAGGCGATGGGAGGATTGCGTTCACATACACGTTAATGGGCCAGCCCAATGCTGTGATGTGATGATGTCAAAGGTGGGTGAAAAGATAGGAGCGGTGGGATGAGGTGGAGTAAGGCGAGACTATCAACTAAGACATTAGTAGTAGAGATTACTGAGAGTTGGTATAACATACATAATCCATATGGAAAATGTTAGGCTGAATCTTTGAGTAAGTGAATCTATCTTGTAAACTCCATTGTAGACCATGCATACACATTATTCTCCAGAAGAATTGTTGTAGATTATTTGAAGGAGCTTGATATCCCATAGACCATAGTCCTCGTGTAGTCTTGCATTGAAAGATATAGGTATGTAAGACAATTAGTTTGGAATGAAATAGATAATTAAATGGAAAAGAGAAGAACTGAAATGAGGTAGAACTTCCAGCAGGGTCACATTTCATTACTCAGATTAACCAAAAGTTTCATAACCGAGTTCTTGGAGCTCTTTGTCTTTGAGGTCATCATTCTTTATAATCTAAAACATGAACATTTGGTTGGTAAAGAACATTACGTGTTAAATATGACATGTTATAGAAAGCCTAATATCAGGACCACCTCTCATGGGCACAATCAACTCCCTAAAGCCTCTTTTTTTATCAGATGCATAATGCACATCACTTACCGAGGAAGAATTTAGCCTCTTCAACATAACAATCGGCATCCCTTGTCAAAGCTCACACCAAAATAACTGCACGTGTAATCATTTTACCCTTTGATTGATAGACTGAAAATAAGTACACAAAAGATAGGAGCTACTTACATTCAAACTTCTGCCACAAGCTCGTTGATGGTCATGCCCCTTCAACATGTTCACACATAGTGCGTCAAAAAATAATATTCCTCCAACCAGCCCATACAGAATGCCGCAAATCGGCATGATAAAACAAATCCAGATTGCATTATTCATTGGAATGATAAAAAATGAAAACATCTCAAACCAATATGTATGTAGAACCTGAAATTATATCTTATGTATCAAAACCACTATACAACCTTCCAAAAAGCGAAGGAGGACCATACATAATACAATACTCCTTTACGTCGCCCGCCTCCCAATGCATCCCTGGTCATCTCCATGGCCTACAGGAGGCGTTTCACCTACATGAGAATTTTGAGATAGGAATCCCTTCTTCACCTACAGCAAAATTTTGAGATCCCAACACTATCAGGCTAATACAAAGATCCATGAGAAGTGTGAACGCACCAACGTCTCCGGGTATGCATGGACGGTACGGGTAACTGATTTAGGAAACGTAGGCGGTGATGCTGGCATGGCCGATGGCACATGATGCATCTATAGTGAGACCGGCGGCGGCCAGCAGCACCGTGGCGGCCTAATTCGATAAGCCCGACGGTCGAGTACCTGGAAGGCCAGTAGCCCACGCCCATGACGTTGGCAAAGTAGCTCGGGGTGGCAGCGGCGAATCGCTGGGTCCCCCGTGTCAATGACCTCAAGGCGCCGTTGGCGCGAAGGGGAGCATGTTTCCACTGTTGCAGATCTCCCATGCGACATCAATGGTCGACAGCATCGGTCTCTCTCGATGGACCGGATCTTCCCTGTCGCGGTATTCGGGGGAGAGGGGGTAGGCAGTGCCAAACAGCGGAGGGAGAGGCTTGACCTGGCAGGTTCTTGAGCGGTTTGACAGTTCTTTTTTTTCAAGGATAGCTGAATGCCCTTGCGTTGCTATGGGACATCCAAGATATATATATTGATCAATAACCAGAAGGTTATTAATTCTACTTCACAAACTTCGACAATGCATGCACATTTTAATTTTCGATCAAAAAACAAAGGTAACAAACTCCTATAACAGTGGATAAAATACAAGAAATCAGTCTAACTGAAAATACCACGTCTACCTTAGAACGTCTATAATATCAATTAAGAAGTCTGCTGTAAAACTTACTAACATGTGGAAAAGGGGTAGCTAGTATCTCTCCAACAAACAAAATCATACCATACAAAATAGATTGCCTGCAGTCAATGAAACAGTAGTAGGGCATCTGAACAAAAAAAATACATAGGGAAAATGGAACATGTCGTTTCGAAGATTACATTAATCCTGTCAAAATTAACCACAATACTGAAGATAGGCCATAATGGCCACATGACCATCTGCACTGTACTGATGACGGAACTGCGTGTCTTCATTGCTATCATTATAGATTAACATATTTAATTGTTTCAGCACAAAGGTTCCATAATGTCAGGGTAAATTCAAGAATCTTCACACGCACTTAATAGACCATGTAATAGCATGTTGAAAACTACGCAGGAAAAGCATGGTTCCGAGATACTTAAGTCTTGAGGTCAGTCGAGTCTTACCACGAAAATGAAAAGACCATATGATGTCTGGTGCAGCTCCCTATTCATCAGTAGAGAATCCTTCGATTTATTTACATGAAGATTCTTATTGGGCATGGCTGCATCAATCCGAGTATATATATCTGGATGATTGATTCCACACATGTGGAGCAGATATTGGAGATTATTAAGATTCTAGCTTATTCCAAACTTTATTTATTTTTATCCTAGTTCTAGACTTCTAATGTCTGTGAAAGAAGAAAATCTTGACCGGAACACAAAATGGCAACAATAAGAAAAAGTTATCACCGGAGCAATGCAGTTAAGAGTTCTGGATACCTTTCAGAAAGAAGTGACATATATTAGCATATTTTATCAGAACAATTCAATCTGCAAATTAGCAAACATGGACATTCCAGTGCATAGTAGTACGAAAAAGGTGAAAATCAAGTGAACTGTGACACAATGTAACAGCTGAATCAACAAGGACATGTTAGAATGCGAACATATTGGAGATGAGAATTCCATTGACCTCTTGTTGGACTCTTCAAATCAGATCACTGATGGCGCTTCCAGCAGCGAGGCTTCCCCCCGGCAAGGCATCTTTCTGGCTATTGTAGCTCTGGAGGATTATGCCATCAGTAGATAATCTACCAGGACCTAAGGCTTCTCCATCCGGCCACGGCTGCAGCCGCGTCCACATCGACGTGGATGCTCCGCCATATCCGCCTGGATGAGCGCAGGCTCTTCATCACCAACCTCTTGTTTAGCCACGATGCCACGGTGGCCACCAGGCAGCTTGAAGCCGCAAACGACATGCTTGAGCACACATCGCGATGTTGGGGGCCACACCCGACAGCGACACCATGCAACGCGTCATGGCGGCGTTCATGGAGGCGTTGGCGCGATGCTAGCTCCCGGCATGGGCTGGCCTGTGTAGGGCACTGCTCCTACCCCGTGCGGCGCCCACGCCACCATCTCACCCTATACCATGCAATCAAATTGGTATATAAAGTGCAAAATAATGGAACAAAATTGACAGAAAGATGGACAATGTGCAAGTAGCAACCTCCAAATACGAGGACTACTCGTTTTGAAGTTTCAGAAGAGTTGATCTCAGAAAACTTCAATTGAACGCAAGGCCGAGTAGCAATGTACCCGGATCAGCAGCCTGATTTTTAGATGGTGTAGCTGGCAAATCTTCAAATCTAGTCCCCAAGAAGGAAATCAAGAGCAGATCATGAAGTTAATATACAGAGCTTCCAGAAATCACACATTCACCTACATCCAAAATGAAGCCTCCACCTGCAAAAATCACGTGCCTAGTTCTTATAGTGTCCCAAAGGCAGTATGTAAGGCAGCGGAATGGATGATCAAATCATAAACCACAATCTAGTATTTACCAGCGATTTAGTATCCTGCACGTCGGACTGGATCTCAGAGAGCCTCTGCCTCATCTTGTCTGCTTAGATCTCACCATGTAAGACGAAACCAACAACAGCGAATAGAAATAGGCACGGGAAGAGAGGGTGGCGATCTTGGCGAAGACCTCGCAGATGCAGAGTCGCAGTACTGGCGCTCGTAGCCCTGGAACACCTCGATGCTTATGATTGCTCCTCTTAATCGCCTTTCATGGCATGTATTGAAGATAAATGGTAGCTAACCAGACCTGGCCGCTGCCACCGCCGAGAGGAGGTTGAGTAGTCAGCCGTTTGCATAGGTGAAAGCTGCTATGCACGTCCTTGATCCATCGCCCGCCGTCCAGGATCGACCCATGCAATTGAGACAATACTGGGCGCGCATCGAAGCAAACTTCATGGCTATGTCCCGGATCCACCGCCCCCTGTCCTGCTTGACCCATCCACGGGAATCAACACCGGACGCACCGGCTCGTCGTCGATGCTGACGAGCTTTTTCATTGCGAGGTCAAGGGGGACCGCGGAAGGGCCGCACTGGTGCCTGTGCTACGCGCTACTCGCTAGCGGCGTCAACTAGGAAGGGGCGGCTAGGTTTTGAACAGGGAGGAGGAGACACGGCTTGCGTGGATTTTTCGTTGCTTGCGTGCGTGGGTATGACGGTTTTGCTTCTTCTTTCGCCGGATCGCATGGGGGTGGGACCAAGTAATTAAGAAGAACGAATCGCGTTCGGGGTGGAACGAACGCAGGGAAAACCAACAGCGCACGGGAGGGAGGCTCGACGAAGGGTTCGACGACGTAAGACGGAAGCAGAACGCTATGTTTCTTTTAGGTATTATTATTATTATTATATTATTATTATTATTATTATTATATTATTATTATTATTAGAGAATTAGAGATTAGAGATTATTTGTTTCCTGAAAATCTATTATTTGTTTCCTAAAGCAAATTGCATTAATGAGAAAGATCCCTTGATTTGGCTAAGGTAGGAAATAATCTATTATTTGTTCGCTAAAGCAAACTGCATTAATGGGAGAGATCCGTTGATTTGGCTAAGGTAGGAAAGAATTTATTATTTGTTTCCTAAAGCAAATTGCATTAATGAGAGAGATTCGTTGATTTGGCTAAGGTAGGAAAGTTAGATCCGTGATCTTTTGTAATTAGGAAAGTGTTGAAAATAAACCGTACCGGACTACCAACTCCTCCATTAGGTTTTTTTTCGCTGGTTAATTTTCGTAGGTTTTTTTTCGCTGGATTGTCTTGGGTGCGATCAGAGGTTAGGCCCTGGAGTGCGTGGGGCGGGTGGGGGCTTCGGTATGCGGTTTTTTTTGGTTCATGGTGGCTCAGTGTGAGATGGGACGAGGTACCAAAAAAAACCATGGGAGGTGGGACGAAAAAAAACCTGGAAGCGAGACTACCAACTACTCCATTAGGAGTAGAGATGAGCACATTCGAGAGACTGAGCAGCATGTCATCTTGAGATTTACAAAGTCACAGTAGTCGTCTCGTCGTCGACGGGAACATCTTGTCCCACTGAAAACGCATCGCGGAAATTCTAAAATAAATCCAGAAATAATGCGAGCAACAGCACTTGAACCCTAGTGGGCTGGGATATCACTGTCATTCTAACCATCCAACCATAGGTTGGTTCGCGTCATGAAAATAATCTCTACTCCTAATGTCTCAGTTGGTAGTCTCCACGGTTAATTTTCATCCCACCTCCTCTAGTTTTTTTCGTCCTCCCTCCCACCTCCAAATTCCCCCGTAGTAACGATCCCACCTCCCAGTTTCGTCGGTTTTTCTTTGTCGGTTTATCATTTGCCCCCTCCCACTGGCCGGACAAACCCAACGTTTATTTGGTAACACAATGAATTCACATATGGTGATTGATTCCTTCTTTGGTAACCCAACTAACGGATGGTAATCAATCTTCAAATACCAAAACCAAACGTACAAGACAACAATCAATTCACGTATCATAATCAGATTCTTCTTTAGTACCCGGCTTAACTCACGGATGGCAATCAATCTCCAAACAAAGAAAACAATTAACCTCTACATCACCGTCGTTTACCTCTCGCCAATACCAAATTCATACTAGGCATATCACCTACGCGGCATGGTGTTGGTCCAGACCCCTATGACGTGATGTTGGGATCATGTCACAACACCATGCCGTCCTGAGCGCCGAATTTGTTTCGCCCATGATTGACTGATCCGATTCCCGATCCACGATCCAACCGATGAAACCCTCCCCCCCCCCCCCATCTCGTGTATTCTCGTATGGCGGCATGACAAGTCAGGCGGCGCCAGGGCAGCAACACGACGTGCTTATGGTGCATCAGAGGCCAGACGTGAGGTACCCATTCATCCTCTCCTCGTAGGCCTACGTCATCTCTCCTCTTGGCCATCTCTCCTGGAATGGCGCGCGGCGGCGATGACGCATGAACACGGAGTGGCTCGTTGAGTTGCATGGGGCTCACACGACGCGTGCGCGGTGGGCCGAATTGGCGCGGCGGCGGCAGTGGTTGAAGGACGTGCTTGCTTGAGGTCGTTCGACCATTATGCTACAGGGGACAACGCACGTATCGGTGTGCCAAGGTGGCAGGGAGGCGGTGGCCAAATGAGGCATGTGTCTGAGCCCTAAGGACGCGGTGCTATGATGCCTATGTTCGCTAGGATCTCACGCGACAATAATCGGGGGAGGTCATCCAGCTTCAGCGTGTATCAGAAAACGACCATTGCTAGCTAGCTTGTGTGGCTTGCATTAGTAGAGCACAGAGCAAGGGAGAGGGACGTGTAAGTCCACTCCCATGGGAAGATGTGTGCAAAGAGGAGGCTTGGTCTATAGTTTTCCCCACTGTCAAAGTGGCTAGGCTGTCATATATTCTAGGGCTTCACCTCACCTACACATGCACCACATTCTAATTGGATGTTAAAGACTCAAAGGTAATTCAACCATTGCTTTGATATTCCTAGGTTTTCGCTATGAACTAATATTAAGAAAATTTGTCTATACATACGTTGATGCTCCTTGCAAGTCACAACAGCTCATGTTTTATTTCTGTCTGGAACGAGCTGCAACACATGGGCAAGATGAAGATTAGAGAAGGAAATTAAGGAGGGAGAGTCATGTTGAAGTTGATTTTGTATGGTTATAGATTTTAATCCTTGTGCTGGTGTTCTTGAAGTTTCATTTGGTGCTGCTGTCAGCAGGCTTATACTTTCATCATCTTCTACATCAAGTATAGTGGTTAATTGTTTTGGTCAACTCTGCATTTTATTTCCTCAAAATTACCTCACTGCATTTTGTGGATAACAAAAGTAACAGTATGGTAATTGGTAAAAGTTTTTGGTCCTATAATATCAGTGTCTCTCTCTGTGTGTGTGTGAGAGAGAGAGAGAGATAGAGAGAGAGAGAGAGGGGGTAGCAAGTTCAAGTAATAGTTTGAACACATTCAAGAAATAGTATAAAGATAATGCATATTACATAAAAATAACGCTGAGAATTTAGATGTATTGTTTGTCATGGAGCTGTGGCTGGCCGATTTACATGAAATTAATTCCCTCAATTGTGGTGGCAAATATAATACACATAATTCATATTGTTATGCACTAGCGTGTGTGTGAAATAGATGGATTATGGTCCCGTACCCAATAAGATGGATATGTGTGTGTGTGTGTGTGTTAGAGATAGAGAGCGAGGAGAGAGGGGGAGAGAGAGTGAGGAAGAGCGAGCGAGAGAGTGTCTGTGTGTGTGAGGATTTGATGATACAAAAGGTCGTCAATGTCACTTGATATGTATAAAAATATTAAATGTAATATTAGCATGATTAATGTTGAACTCTTATAATTATGTGGCCCCGTTGCAACGTACGGGCGTTCTTTTAGTATCACTGTGAAATTGGACTTCGGTTGGCACGTACACGATTATATTATACTAGTAGGGAGAAGTGTATGTACTGCACGTTTAACGTATGTATTCTTTTTTTGAGAATTTTAGCGTGTGTACTGTGTTTAGAGAAAAAAAATGGGGATCGAGTTAGGCCAGCGCTACAAGTTAGTATGTTGGTGGCGGAACCGGACCTACTTACCGAGGATTTGCAAAAGCGATCCACAAGCAAGAATTCCAAAGCCCATTGTCCACACATCTCTTTATTAGTAGGTATTTAGATGAGGTGCGAGGAAGTCAGAGGGGCCAAAGTAGAAGTAATTGTTCAGCTACCATTTGAGCTCCTCAAGCATGGAAGCCACCGCCCGTGAGACATGCAAAGCTTAACGCTAATGCAGCAGTGACAAAAAATACAAACAAAGAAGCCGTGGGAGTTGTGTGTAGGTATGAACATGGAAATTACCTGGGGGTTCCTGCGGTTGCTTTTGAAGGTTTGACGGAGCCTGAAACTTTGAAAGCGTTTGCGTGTCGAGAAGCTCAAGCTCTAGGTGAGGATTTGGCACTTCGCAAGATCCATATCACTACCGATTGTCTGAGAGTCATACATGAGCTTAAGGAGACAGAGCAGCGTAGTGAGTACTGTATGATAGTGAAGGAGATTAACTCTCATAGATCCTTTTTTTGGCATGTGAAATATGCCACGAGCAGCGCGAGCACAATTTTGAGGCTCAGACTATTGCTAAGATGGCTACTAGCTTGGATGTGGGACGTTATTCGTGGCTCTCCAATCCTCCTAGTAACATTTGTATCCCACAAACCTTGTTTGATTGAAATATAAAAAAGCGCTGTTTCGTCTAAAAAAAAACTTACCGAGGAGTCGTTTCTCAAAAAATAAAATAAAATTTACCGAGGAGTTGGAATACGATGCGAGTCGGAGAGCGACCTGGTCCGTCCGCTCCTGTTCTATATAATGTGAGGCCCCTTTTGCCAGGGAAGCGAAATCAGACCACCCAAACAAACCCTAGATCGACGACGCCTTGCTCTGACATACCTGATGGCGCTTCGCTCTGCCCTGAGGAAGATGCCTGCCCTTGGTAGGTCGCTCGGGATGCCCCCCGTACGGGGCTCTCGCCGCCGGCGTGTTCTCGCTTGATGTCCCATGTCTCACAGCCAGAGGTGAGCTATCTCTGCTTCCATGTTCTACAAGTTAGATCTGATAATCGGCGGTTCGATTTTGCTGTTTCTTTCTCTAGTTTCATCTAATTTACAACTTATATAGCCACCGCGATTTTGCTAGCTTCATAAAATTTTATCACTTTTGTTTTAGACAAATCAGTCATCACAAAATATCTGATTCCCGCTGGTCGATTTTGTTCTCTATTAAGTTGCATAGAGAGTAATTTTTTACAACTTGTTAGACAAATCACCCACAACAAGTTAGATCAGACCCCGCCCGTGTGATTTTCCTTTTTTTTCCGTCTAGTTTCATCTAATTTACAGCTTTCTAGACAAACCGACTACCTAAGTTAGATCTGATCCCAGACGATGCAATTTTGCTCTTTTCCCCTTAGTATCATCTATTTTTTAAAACTTTTTAGAGAAATCAATAACCCTTTTATATGAGAGGATGTTTGGATGGTGAAAGGTTTTTGTAAGGATATATTCTATTATTACAAAAGTCAACAAGGATTACTTATTTAGATTTGACGATGGACCAAAATTTAAAATTTATTTGGTCTTTCTCAACTTGAGGCATGCATGATTATTTACTTTATTGCAACTTCTTGATGAAATTCTAGCATTTTTAACCTCTACACATGCACTTTAACATTAGGAAGAAGAACTGTTTTATTCTGATAAAGCGCGTGCCAAACTGCGCGAGCAAAGCAAACGCAATCAAGCAAGTTTTGAGCAGAACATGAAGAATGTACAGAAAGATTTGGATTTTTTGAAAGAACTTCACAGGTAAATGACCAGAATTTATTATTATAATAATTACGCTTGATACTGTTCATGAACACTCTCGGTCTCAAAACCTTTATGTGTGAGCAGAATGTGTTGCTCTGTATTCTCAGACAAGGAAGTTGTTATACAAATAACGCTTGCATGCTTATTGACCAGATTATAAACTTTGTGTACACTATGTTTTATGTGCCCGTGAACAAAACCATGTACGTAATACATAACTTTTCCTCTGAACATAATCACCCTTCTATGTGCAGTCGTCAATTGCCTGATCCTCGAGAAAATTTCCGCAAGAAGGCTTCGCAAATTTGAGAAGAAATGTGACATTGCTCTTCTTATACTAGTGCCTACAACTGCTGTGATCTTTATGAGTATACCATATTAACTTTAGTGGGTTATAACAAACACACTATCTTAGTTTTAGCTATCATGGTTCTAGTGATCAAGGCTTTAGGCATTAAGTAGCTTATCTATTTTCCGGGTTTGACTCCTGTAATCTGAATGCATCATGGTTTTAGTGATCAACGTTCCAGGCATTATTAAGTACTCCCTCTGTAAAGAAATATAAGAGCGTTTTAGATCACTACAGTAGTGATCCAAATGCTCTTATATTTGTTTACGGAGGGAGTACATGATATGTATTATCCGGTTTGACCCTTGTAGTAATCTGAACTTGTCCAAGCTATAATGGTTGTAGTGATAGAGGTTCCAGGTATATCATGTATTATCCGGGTTTGACTTCCTATAATCTGAATGCACCTACTACTTATGCTAAACAGTGGATGCTACTCGTCCAATTCCCATGGGTTGCTCCCCAATTTCATTTACTGAAATTGAAAGACAAACAAACCTTCCTAATTATTACAGACAGACCAACAAAAGAAGTCCAAAACTGGACATCAAAGGTAAAAGACCCGAGATTCTTTTAACTACAAACTAGTACAGCTATCAACATCGCTTTCAGCAGCTCGTTCAAGAAGTCTTTATACAGCATTTCCGGCCTGTGATCCGGCATTCCTCAACACCATTGGCGCCCAGTCTTTTCCTCTACTGAATATGAATATGTCCGCCGCCACTGGAGCAGTAACCTCGCCCATTTGACTTTCACCCCTCTAATATAAACTAGCTTAACCTGCACTGCGGCACGCCGCGCCCATCTATACTTCTTGGTAGAATCCTGAACAGTTCTTTATAAGCTAGAGAGAAAATATGTGGTGGGTTCACTTGTGTTATATGCTATTACATAAATTACTCGCAAAAAAGATGCTATTACATGAAAAAAAGTACATTGATACATATATAAGAGCTCAAGATGGAAAAGACATGTGGTAACCAATGCAACTATTTGTGAGCAGAAAAAGAAAAACTGGACCATCAGAGTGAAAGTGTTTAAATATATTATAATCTAGGTGGAAGGACTGGAACTAAAGCTTGAAGTTGGGCTTTTGTAGAAATAGGTTAATGCAAAGGAGATTATTTAAGTGAACTACTACCACATGAGTATACATATATGGTCTAAGATTAAGCTCGCTGTGTGTAAGACTGTAAGAATTGCATCATCGGCGCATGGCTCTAATGGCTGTTGGATCCAAGGCAAGTCCATATAGCTGTCACTTCACTACTCATCATGTGTTGGGGGTGGACAATGACAAGAGATAGGAGTGTCTCAAACATGCAACGACCATAAGTAATACTACATCCGTAGAAAAAAAAATCAACTTAACAGTAAGTGAAAAAGCCGATCGCTAGACATGTCATGAGTGTGTACGTTTAAATTACTGGCTGAGAGCACTTCGTACGTTTAAGTAGACCAGAAGAAAGAATTAGGCATCTGTAAAGAGAGGGTCAAGAAAGTAGGCAAGCCAACGTGCTCAACGTCGATAGCAGAAGCCCCGGCTTGACAACGTTGTAGATCTCCACCCCAGGTGTCGCCGTGGCCGCAGCCCTCGTCCATTTTTCTGTGCTCCACCTCGAACTGCAAGTCTGTGCAACCACAAGCCAACATTTCTCTTGCTCTCACCATTTTTTCAAGCTCTACGACAGGAAAGTCCAGCTCCGTTGACGACAGTGGGTGGCCTAGTCGCCTAGTTTGCTCACCTTGGGGATGTTCCTGGCCATCATCTCGTCGGGTTCAGCTCCTGGAACACGCTGGCTTCGGATGCGCGTCCTCCATCTCCTCCTGATGCAGTCACCACATCCTCTCCAGAAGCGCTTTCATGTAGTCGATCGCGTCCCCAGGATCGACATTCTGTCAATCTAGATGCCCAAAATCAAGAACACACATTCAGATTTATTCCCAAGATTGTACCCCTTAAACTTTCAAGATCGATTGACGATTGGCCTTTACCTTGATGATCCTGGGCATGACGGAGCGTAGCATGGAGAGACGGTTCACGGTTGTTGAGGCGCTTGCGACGGCGACCATCAGGCTCTTGGAGGGCATGCCCTCCACCCTCTTCTTCGACGGTGGCATACTCGCCGCCGCCATCTCGCAAGGGCAGAACGCGCCACTGTCCGCGGCAGGAACCCAGGCATCACACGGCGCTGGCGATTTTGCTGCTAGCCGCTGCCGGGCCGGCCCATGTGGATAGGACGACCGAGGTGGGCAAAAAGCAGCCCGAGGCATGCTACGATAGCCTCGTCGCCACCACCGTGGAGGGTGAGCATTCCGTTGCGAGCGCCGCCCCTGCCGCTGGAGTCAACGGCGTGGCAACCCGAGGCGCGCGGCCACCGACCTGAACGGGGTCGCTCAGGGCCGACCTCAGCTTTTGCTCTGAACCTCTGCCTCGCTGCAGCAGTCGCTCTGTCCGCCTAGAACGAGCCGGAGGCAGTCGTCTCTCCAGGAGATTGCAATTTACCCACCCGGGGAGTCGGCAGCGCCACGGCCGGTGTACCCACTGGGGCAACGGCTACACATCGTCCTTCGTCGGCAGACAAAAGAGTATGCATAGTCCACGACGGCAAGGACGGACTGTCGAGGCGAACACATCGGCTGCGAAGGGCCGGAAAAAGTAGAAGAGAAGCACCTCCGGCGTGTGCTTTGACGCGAACTCCACGCCGGCCGCACCTCCCGCCGTCCATGTGCACCGTGTTTCCCTCACCGGCTCCTCCCGTGCTCTTCTCATTGTCATCCAAGGCAAGGAAAAACGAAAGCAGAAGGCCCGTATTTATACAACTTCCAAACTACCAGAACCGACGATGAAAACCGTGCCTAGAATCATCGTCACAAGCGACGCCTAGAACAACGCTAGAAGCGGCACCGTCCAACAACAGAAATCCATGCACGTGTCAAACTCAAACCCCATGACGTGCCAACATGTGTATCAGCCAACACATTCGAAAAAAAAGGCGTGCACTTCACGGCACATGCATGCAGAGCCCAACCACCACGTCCCCCGCATGCAAACCCCCAACCAATCAAGTCACTTCTAGAGCATACGTGAATCCCCCCAACAGACGCACATGCAAATGAACAGGGCACATGTGAGATAGAGGAAGTCAAACACTCTTGCACAAAACGCTAGGCAAACCAATCGAAAAGCTGCACACGTTCAAAAAATTTTGAACGAAAACTTGAGCACACACTCAGAGGCTGCTTCGATACGTTTTAGTCCCATGACTAAGACTAGCCATAATGGAGAGTAACATACACTAGTAACATGCACATATCCCTAGACTATATTACTACATTCATAGTGGGTAGTAACATAAGTGTGATAACATGCAGAGCTTCATTTATTATGTTATAGACTCATATTGCATTGGGACATGTGATGTTACAGTAACTAGCTAAGTTACTACTAATACCTCTTTTCTCATTAACTCATTGCCACATAAGCAAATTTGCTGAGTTGGACTCGATGTTACTACTGAAGTTGCTCCCACTATGGGTAGTCTAAAAGTAGTGGGACTAAAACTTACTAGCCTCATCCATGCTTGGATCCAAATACTAAAGAGACTAAAATCAAGTTATTGAGCATTTATTATCATTCAAACCCTCCAATCCAGAACTCGCATGTGTTAAAGAAGAGGCATTAAATGATGAGAGAGAGGGCTAATACATATTTTAGTAGGTTTCCTATGACTAAAAAATTTTAGCCTCAAGACTAGTCCTAGCCTCTCTTTAGTGAGGGGTGCTTGAAACTTTAGCCTCTAAAAGAGACCCTTGGATCCAAGCACCCTCTCATTTCTACACAGCCATATACCAAAATAATACACGTGCCCCATAGAGATTTACCCAAGAGTCATTTTCATCCAAGTGGATGAATCTTGGAGCGAAAAAGCTCCCGGATATAGAGGCTTGGGTACTATATAACACAAAAATTATACCGTTTGAAAATAGAACATCTGAAGTTTATATTGGTATATTTTTTGTAATATATGATTTGTATTAGGTTGGTCAAATTGGCGATCTAGGGGTATGCGCACGCCCTATAAACTAAGAGAGGGAGTAATTCTTGTCTATGCGGCAATTTCCAAAATTCCAACCAATGAGCTGATTGTGTCATGCTTTATGGATCACACGGGTAAATATTATGAAAGCATGCTCTATTAGCCGCCTTCCAAATAGCCCATAAAACTCCCACTACTCCTACAGCCACTACACTTAATACCCTACTCTCTACTGTCAAAACAGAAAATCCAGTTACATACGTCATGAACTGTATCAGATTTCATTGTTATACCCAGAGCACACTCTACCACCCCCCCCCCCCCCCCCCCCCCCCCCCAAAAAAATACCTGGCTAAGGAGCACTGGATAAACAAATGATCTACTATTTCGTCAGCACTGCAGAATTTACACTTAGCACAACCAATCCAACCTCTCCTAAACAGGTTATCTTTAGTAAGAATACTGTTCTTAAACATCAACCAAAGGAAAACTTTGATTTTCAAAGGGACTCTAACAAACCATAACTTTTTTTGAACTGGCCAGCAATTGCTGGTTTTCATTAGCTTAGCAGAAGAGAGAGAGAGAGAAAGGTGTTTGATCAAGTGATTGGTGAAATGGAGAGAACATAGAGGAAACAGAGGAAAACAACGTCGGGCTGATATCTCACGGCACCTTCTCTAAACATGCCGCTCTCGCGATCCTCCATTGCTCCATGTCGAAGCGGCAGGATCTGATGATGTTGACCATGCTTGGTGTCTTTCGTTTGAATACGGAGTCGTTCCTCTCCATCCAGATTCGCTAGCTGATAAGTGCGATCATGGATTTGGTGCCTTTCCGGGCTGCCGGGGCGGCGGCGTCGATGATCATCTTAACCTTGGCAGTGGTTGCTGGTCCCTCGATCCATATGTCCGGGTGCGGGGTAGAGCAACCTCCCCATGTTGCTGCCGTGCTCCATACCTGCAAGCCCGTCGAGCAGTCCTAGATGAGGTGCACCGAGCTCTTGAGGTTGCGCATGCGTAGCGGGCAGAAATATCCTTTTGGCCATTCGCGCCCTTGCAACCTATCGTTGCAACACGATCGATTCAGCTGGAGCAGCCATAGGAACATCTTGTTCTTACCCGGCGTTGATACGTCTATTTTGCATCATGTTTTTATGTTCATATTTATTTATGGACTGTTATTTCATTCTAAGATACAATTCTTATGCCTTTTCTCCCTTATTTTACAAGATTTTCATGAAGAGGGAGAATGCTGGCGGCTGGAATTCTGGACCGAAAAGGAGCAAATCTGAGATACCTATTCTGCATAACTCCAAATGTCCTGAAACTTTACGGAGAATTGTTTTGGAATAAATAAAAATATTGGGTGAAGAAACAAATGAAGGGGACCCACCAGGTGGCCACAAGCCTAGGGGCCGTCCTACCCCCCAGGACACCCCCTCGAGCTTGTGGCCCCCCTGACCAGCCCCCGGTGTCCATCTTCTGCTATATGAAAGGTTTTGACCTAGGAAAATCAAAAGGAAGTTTTCGGGACGAAGCGCCGCCGTCTCGAGGCGGAACTTGGGCAGAAGCAATCTAGGGCTCCGACAGAGCGATTCTGCCGGGGAAACTTCCCTTCGGGAGGGGAAGTCGAAGCCATCGTCATCACCAACACTCCTCTCATCGAGGGGTCAATCTTCATCAACATATTCACCAGCACCATCTCCTCTCAAACCCTAGTTCATTTCTTGTATTCAATCTTGGCCTCAGGACCTCAAATTGGTCATGGGTTGCTAGTAGTGTTGATTACTCCTCGTAGTTGATGCTAGTTGGTTTATTTGGTGGAAGATCATATTTTCAGATCCTTAATAATATTTATTACCCCTCTGATCTTGAACATGAACATGCTTTGTGAATAGTTACGTTTGCTCCCGAGGACATGGAAGAAGTCTTATTATAAGTAATCATGTGAATTTGGTATTCATTCGATATTTTGATGAGATGTATGTTGTCTTTCCTCTAATGGTGTTATGTGAACGTCGACTACATGACACTTCACCTTGATTAGGGCCTAGGGGAAGGCATTGGGAAGTAATAAGTAGATGATGGGTCGCTAGAGTGACAGAAACTTAAACCCTATTTATGCGTTGCTTCGTAAGGGGATGATGATTTGGATCCACATGTTTCATGCTATGGTTAGATTTATCTTAATTCTTCTTTCGTAGTTGTGGATGCTTGCGAGAGGGTTAATCATAAGTGGGAGGCTTGTCCAAGTAAGGACAACACTCAAGTACCGATCCACCCACATATCAAATTATCAAAGTAACGAACGTGAATCATATGAGCATGATGAAAACTGGCTTTACAATAATTCTCATGTGTCCTCGGAAGCGCTTTGCTTTATCTAAGAGTTCGTCCAGGTTGTTCCTTTGCTACAAAAAGGATTGGGCCACCTTGTTGCACCTTTGTTACACTTGTTACTTGTTACCCGTTATGAATTATCTTACTACATGCTCTGATACCACTGTTGGGGAATGCATGTAACGCCCTTGATGCGGCTATATCTTCCACGTGTCGAAGCACGACTTAGAGGCATAACCGCATTGAAAGCAATGTCGCAAGTGAGGTAATCTTCACACAACCCATGTAATACATAAGGGAAAGAGATACATAGTTGGCTTACAATCGCCACTTCACCCAATTACATGAATAAAGCATTACATCATCCAAATACAAACAAGGCCCGACTACGGAGCCAAAATAAAAGAAGACTACCCCAAATGCTACACAGATCCCCGATCGTCCCGACTGGGCTCCACTACTGATCAACTAGAACGAAATAACACAAGGACAAGATCTTCATCGAGCTCCTCCTTGAGCTGGGTTGCGTCATCTGCACGGACTCATCGGCACCTGCTAGCTGGTTTTGGAAGTATCTGTGAGCCACGGGGACTCAGCAATCTCGCACCCTCGCGATCAAGACTATTTAAGCTTATGGGTAAGGTAAAAGGTATGAGGTGGAGCTGCAACAAGCGGCTAGCATATATGGTGGCTAACATACTCAAATGAGAGCGAGGAGAGAAGGCAAAGCACGGTCGATAAAAGTATGATCAATAAGTGATCCTAGAACAACCTACGTCAAGCATAACTCCAACACCGTGTTCACTTCCCGGACTCCGCCGGAAAGAGACCATCACGGTTACACACGCGGTTGATGTATTTTAATTAAGGTCAACTTCAGGTTTTCTACAATCGGACATTAACAAATTCCCATCTTCCCATAACCACGGGCACGGCTTTCGAAAGTTCAAATCCCTGCAGGGGAGTCCCAACTTAGCCCATGACAAGCTCTCACGGTCAACGAAGGAATAGACCTCCTCCCGAGACGTTCCGATCAGACTCGGTATCCCGGTTCTACAAGACACTTCGACAGGTTAAAACAAATCCAGCAACACCGCCCGAATGTGCCGACAAATCCCGATAGGAGCTGCACATATCTCGTTCTCAGGG
>NW_024114767.1:0-21138 GCF_003073215.2 Triticum urartu | reverse complement strand
TCATCATAATGTGCACAATGTGATCAAGGATTTGATCACGGGATGATGTGTTACGGAACGAGTAAAGAGACTTGCCGGTAACGAGATTGAACAAGGTATCGGGATACCGACGATCGAATCTCGGGCAAGTATCGTACCGCTAGACAAAGGGAATTGTATACGGGATTGATTAAGTCCTTGACATCGTGGTTCATCCGATGAGATCATCGTGGAACATGTGGGAGCCAACATGGGTATCCAGATCCCGCTGTTGGTTATTGACCGGAGAGTCATCTCGGTCATGTCTGCATGTCTCCCGAACCCGTAGGGTCTACACACTTATGGTTCGGTGACGCTAGGGTTATAGAGATATTAGTATGCGCTAACCTGAAAGTTGTTCGGAGTCCCGGATGAGATCCCGGACGTCACGAGGAGTTCCGGAATGGTCCGGAGGTAAAGAATTATATATAGGAAGTGCTATTTCGGCCATCGGGACAAGTTTCGGGGTCACCGGTATTGTACCGGGACCACCGGAAGGGTCCCGGGGGTCCACCGGGTGGGGCCACATGGGCTGTAGGGGGTGCGCCTTGGCCTATATGGGCCAAGGGCACCAGCCCCAAGAGGCCCATGCGCCAAGATAAGAGGAAAAGGAAGAGTCCTAAAAGGGGAAGGCACCTCCGAGGTGCCTTGGGGAGGAGGGACTCCTCCCTGGCCGCACCCTTCCTTGGAGGAAGGGCCAAGGCAGCGCCTCCCCCCTCTCCCTTGGCCCTATATATAGTGGGGGGAAGGGATGGCAACCATACCTAAGCCCTGGCGCCTCCCTCTCCCTCCCATGACACATCTCCCTCCTCCCACAGCGCTTGGCGAAGCCCTGTTGGAATCCCGCTACTTCCACCACCACGCCGTCGTGCTGTTGGATCTCCATCAACCTCTCCTCCCCCTTGCTGGATCAAGAAGGAGGAGACGTCGCTGCTCCGTACGTGTGTTGAACGCGGAGGTGCCGTCCGTTCGGCGCTAGGATCATCGGTGATTTGGATCACGACGAGTACGACTCCATCAACCCCGTTCTCTTGAACGCTTCCGCGCGCGATCTACAAGGGTATGTAGATCCACTCCCCCCTCGTTGTTAGATGACTCCATAGATTGATCTTGGTGATGCGTAGAAAATTTTGAATTTCTGCTACGTTCCCCAACACATCCTTGTAGTAGTTCTCGGGCTTGCGATGCTCCTTCCCCGGCGGCGGCCCGTCCTTCACAAGCTTCTCACCATCCAGCTTACCCCAGTGCACCTTTGCACGGACAACGGCCCGACGGGCACCTTCGATGCAGACGGACCGCTTGATAACCTCAAGCCTGGGACAGGCCTCCACCAGCCGCCGCACCAGCCCGAAATAGCTCCCAGGCAGGGCCTCTCCAGACCATAGCCGAACTATGAAGCCCTTCATGGCCTGCTCGGCCGCCTTGTGGAGCTCGACCAGCTGTTTCAGCTGGTCGCTCAAGGGCACAGGGTGTCCGGCCTCAGAATACTGAGACCAGAACACCTTCTCCGTCGAGCTACCCTCTTCAGCTCGGTAGAATGCGGCGGCATTGGATACGCTGCGGGGAAGATCTGCGAATGCCCTTGGAGAGCTCCGGATTCGGGTAAGTAATAGGTAGTTCACTTTTATATTTCTGCTTTGCATAAAGAATGCCTTACCCGCTGCTATCTTCCTAATCTCCTCCAACTCTTGGAGGGCCTTTTGGGCTTCGGCCTTGGCAGACTTGGCAGCCTCTAGGGCCGTTGCAAGCTCGGATGCTTGCGCCTTCGACTCTAGCTCCAAACTCTCATGTTTTTTCATGAGAGCCTGAAGCTCTTGCTGCACCTCGCCGACCTGAGCCCCAAGTCTGTCTCGCTCGGTGCGCTCTGCGGCCGTTTTCTTTTCGGCCTCAGACAGCGCCTGCTTAAGGGTCGCCACCTCAGTCGTGGCCCCTACAATAAGCAGTACAATCCTGTTACTCTTTTTTTTGCAATCAAGCCTTTTTATAGGCACTTTTTGTGTAAGGTATTTCTTACCTTCTTCCTCCTCGAGCCGCCGCTTGGCAACGCCGAGCTCTTGCTCAGTCTGCTCGAGGTCCCGCTTCAGGACACCCACCTTCGCAGTCAGTGCGGCGGTGGATAGCAGTGAAGCCTGCATACGCATATTGACTCTTTTTTGTTAGACTCCTGCGATATTTAATAGATCCCCTATTCGGCTTTTCTTTCCGAACGCCAAACGGAGCATCAGGGGCTACTGTCTATGCGGTAATATTCTTACATATGTTTACTTACCTCGAAGCCTGTTAGAAGGCTAGCGCAAGCTTCAGTCAGTCCGCTCTTGACGGACTGAACCTTCTGGATCACCGTACTCATAATAGTACGGTGCCCTTCATCGATGGAGGCGCCGTCGAGCACCTCCAGCAGATTGTCCGGCACCTCCGGTTGGACGGAGGCCGCCGGCTCAGAAGGCTTGCTCCTCTTGGAAGGAGTTCGCCTGCCGCCGTCCGGAACTATGGAAGATTCCGGCGCGGTGTCCGGCACAAAGCCGGACTTGGAGCCCTGGGGGTCCTTATCCCCTTCACTCCTGGAGTCCGGGAGGTTGCCTTGCGGCTCCTCAGGGACCACCTCCTCCTCTGGATCACGTTCGTTCCGAAAATCATGTTCCCAAAGGTTTCATTCCGTTTGGACTCCGTTTGATATTCTTTTTCTGCGAAACTCTGAAATAGGCAAAAACAGCAATTCTGGGCTGGGTCTCCGGTTAATAGGTTAGTCCCAAAAATAATATAAAAGTGTATAATAAAGCCCAATAATGTCCAAAACAGAATACAATATAGCATGGAACAATGAAAAATTATAGAAACGTTGGAGACCTATCAAGCATCCCGAAGCTTAATTCCTGCTCGTCCTCGAGTAGGTAAATGATAAAAACAGAATATTTGATGTGGAATGCTACTTGGCATAATTTCAATGTAATTTTATTAATTGTGGTATGAATATTCAGATCCAAAAGATTCAGCACAAAAGTGTAATATTGACATATAAATAATAATACTTCAAGCATACTAACTAAGCAATTATGTCTTCTCAAAATAACATGGCCAAAGAAAGTTATCCCTACAAAATCATATAGTCTGGCTATGCTCCATCTTCACCACACAAAGTATTCAAATCATGCACAACCCCGATGACAAGCCAAGCAATTGTTTCATACTTTTGGTGTTTACAAACTTTTTCAATCTTCACGCAATACATGAGCGTGAGCCATGGACATAGCACTATATGTGGAATAGAATGGTGGTTGCGGAGAAGACAAAAAGGGAGAAGATAGTATCACAACAACTAGGCGTATCAACGGGCTATGGAGATGCCCATTAATAGATATCAATGTGAGTGAGTAGGGATTGCCATGCAACGGATGCACTAGAGCTATAAGTATATGAAAGCTCAACAAAAGGAACTAAGTGGGGGTGCATCCAACTCGCTTGCTCATGAAGACCTAGGGCATTTTGAGGAAGCCCATCATTGGAATATACAAGCCAAGTTCTATAATGAAAAATTCCCACTAGTATATGAAAGTGATATCATAGGAGACTCTCTATCATGAAGATCATGGTGCTACTTTGAAGGACAAGTGTGGTAAAAGGATAGTAGCATTGTCCCTTATCTCTTTTTCTCTCATTTTTTTATTTGGGCCTTTTCTCTTTTTTTTATGGCCCCTTTTTTTTATTTAGTCGGGAGTCTCATCCCAACTTGTGGGAGGATCATAGTCTCCATCATCCTTTCCTCACTTGGGACAATGCTCTAAAAAGGATGATCATCACACTTTTATTTACTTACAACTCAAGAATTACAACTCGATACTTAGAACAAAATAGGACTCTATGTGAATGCCTCCAGCGGTGTACCGGGATGTGCAATGATGCATGAGTGACATGTATGAAAGAATTATGAGCAGTGGCTTTTCCACAAATACGATGTCAACTACATGATCATGCAAGTAATATGACAATGATGAAGCGTGTCATAATAACGGAAAGGTGGAAAGTTGCATGGCAATATATCTCGGAATGGCCTTGGAAATGCAATGATAGGTAGGTATGGTGGCTGTTTTGAGGGAGGTATATGGTGGGTGTATGATACCGGCGAAAGGTGCACGGTATTAGAGAGGCTAGCAATGGTGGAAGGGTGAGAGTGCGTATAATCCATGGACTCAATATTAGTCATAAAGAACTCACATACTTATTGCAGAAATCTATTAGTTATCAAAGAAAAGTATTACGCACATGCTCCTAGGGGGGATAGATTGGTAGGAAAAGACCATCGCTCGTCCCCGACCGCCACTCATAAGGAAGACAATCAATAAATAAATCATGCTCCGACTTCATCACATAATGGATCACCATACGTGCATGCTACGGGAATCACAAACTTCAACACAAGTATTTCTCAAATTCAAAACTACTCAACTAGCATGACTCTAATATCACCATCTCCATATCTCAAAACAATTATCAAGTATCAAACTTCTCGTAGTATTCAACACACTCATAAAAAAATTACTAGTCTTGAATGCCTAGCATATTAGGATTAATTTCCTAGTTTAAGTAAATTACCATGCTGTTTAAGACTCTCAAAATAATATGAGTGAAGCATGAGAGAATAATAGTTTCTATAAAACAAATCCACCACCGTGCTCTAAAAGATATAAGTGAAGTAATAGAGCAAAACCTATATAACTCAAAAGATATAAGTGAAGCACATAGAGTATTCTAATAATTTTCAAATCATGTGTGATTCTCTCAAAAGGTGTGTACAGCAAGGACGATTGTGGTAAACTAACAAACAAAGACTCAAATAATACAAGACGCTCCAAGCAAAACACATATCATGTGGTGAATAAAAATATATACCGATGGAAATAGACGAAAGAGGGGATGCCTTCTGGGGCATCCCCAAGCTTTGTCTTTTAGTTGTCCTTAGATTATCTTGGGGTGCCATGGGCATCCCCAAGCTTAGGCTCTTTCCACTCCTTGTTCCATAATCCATCAAATCTTTTACCCAAAACTTGAAAACTTCACAACACAAAACTCAAAGTAGAAAATCTCGTGAGCTCCGTTAGCGAAAGAAAACAAAACACCACTTCAAGGTATTGTAATGAACTCATTCTTTATTTATATTGGTGTTAAACATACTGTATTCCAACTTCTCTATGGTTTATAAACTATTTTACTAGCCATAGATTAATCAAAATAAGCAAACAACACACGAAAAACAGAATCTGTCAAAAATAGAACAGTCTGTAGTAATCTGTAGCTAACACAAATTTCTGGAACCCCAAAAATTCTAAAATAAATTTCTGGACGTTAGGAATTTATCTATTAATCATCTTCCAAAATAATTAACTAAATAGAACTTTCCAAATAAAAATGGCAGCAATTCTCGTGAGCGCTAAAGTTTCTGTTTTTTACAGCGAGATTAAAAAGACTTTCCCCAAGTCTTCGCAACAGTTCTGCTTGGCACAAACACTAATTTAAACACAAAAAACACAACCAAAACAGAGGCTAGATAAATTATTTATTACTAAACAGGAGCAAAAAGCAAGGAATAAAAATAAAATTGGGTTGCCTCCCAACAAGCGCCATCGTTTAATGCCCCTAGCTAGGCATAAAAGCGAAGATAGATCTAGGTGTTGCCATCTTTGGTTTTAGGGAAGAAAAGAGCAAACTTGTTATCTATATAATTAATCTTTCTATTTTGATAAAGCACGTGGCTATTTATGTAGAAGAAAGATTAAGTAAGTTGCGGAAATTGGCATCTAGGCTAGCTTTTATTTCTTTGATAGATTCGTTCTGGTAAGAAAGAAAAAGAGATGTGGTTTCAACTTTCTCATTAATGGGGTGCCCAAATATAGTTTTCATCTTTTCATAGGTATCTATGGGGTCCCCTTCAAGAAAAACCTCTTCAAAAATAGAATCTAAAACTTGTTTGAACAAAGCGGGCAACCCAACATAAAAGCTTTTTAGGTAAACCTCAATTTGATATTGGGGTACATAGCTAGCCCGGATCCTTAACAGCCTATCCCAAGCATCTTTCAAAGATTCATCAAGTAAATAACGAAAAATTCCGGAATCATCTTCATCAAAGTTATTAAGACTCTCATTGACAACTGCGGTAGGTTTTTCCACAGCTTTATTTATGAGTTTAGATATAATAGAAGGATCGTCCAAGCTCCGGAGAAAACCCCCAACTCTTTTTGGTTCCGACATGGCGAGAGAAAAGCGAGCGAAAAGAGGCAAACGGAAAAGATAGAGGGAAAATAAAACGGCAAGGGTGAAGTGGGGGAGAGGAAAACGAGAGGCAAATGGAAAATAATGTAATGCGGGAGATAAGGGTTTGTGATGGGTACTTGGTATGTTGACTTTTGCGTAGACTCCCCGGCAACGGCGCCAGAAATCCTTCTTGCTACCTCTTGAGCACTGCGTTGGTTTTCCCTTGAAGAGGAAAGGGTGATGCAGCAAAGTAGCGTAAGTATTTCCCTCAGTTTTTGAGAACCAAGGTATTAATCCAGTAGGGGGCCATGCGCGAGTCCCTCGCACCTACACAAACAAATAAAATCCTCGCAACCAACGCAATAAAGGGGTTGTCAATCCCTTCACGGTCACTTACGAAAGTGAGATCTGATAGATATGATAAGATGATATTTTTGGTATTTTTATGATAAATATGCAAAGTAAATAAAGCAAATAAAAACGGCAAAAGAAATAGCTTGTTGATGGAAGATTAATATGATGGAAAATAGACCCAGGGGGCATAGATTTCACTAGTGGCTTCTCTCGAGAGCATAAGTATTATGGTGGGTAAAGAAATTACTGTTGAGCAATTGACAGAATTGAGCATAGTTATGATAATATCTAGGTATGATCATGTATATAGGCATCACGTCCGAGACAAGTAGACCGACTCCTGCCTGCATCTACTACTATTACTCCCCACATCGACTGCTATCCAGCATGCATCTATAGTATTAAGTTCAAAAGAACAGAGTAACGCTTTAAGCAAGATGACATGATGTAGAGGGATAAACTCATGCAATATGATATAAACCCCATCTTGTTATCCTCGATGGCAACAATACAATACGTGCCATGCTGCCCCTACTGTTACTGGGAAAGGACACCACAAGATTGAACCCAAAGCTAAGCACTTCTCCCATTGCAAGAAAGATCAATCTAGTAGGCCAAACCAAACTAATAATTCGAAGAGACTTGCAAAGATAACCAATCATACATAAAAGAATTCAGAGAAGATTCAAATATTGTTCATACATAAACTTGATCATAAACCCACAATTCATCGGTCTCAACAAACACACCGCAAAAGAAGATTACATCGAATAGATCTGCACAAGAGAGGGGGAGAACATTGTATTGAGATCCAAAAAGAGAGAAGAAGCCATCTAGCTAATAACTATGGACCCGAAGGTCTGAAGTAAAATACTCACACATCATCGGAGAGGCTATGGTGTTGATGTAGAAGCCGTCCGTGATCGATGCCCCCTCCGGCGGAGCTCTGGAAAAGAGGCCAAGATGGGATCTCACGGGTACAGAAGGTTGCGGCAGTGGAATTAGGGTTTTGGGTCCGTATCTGGTAGTTTGGGGGTACATAGGTATATATAGGAGGAAGAAGTACGTCGGTGGAGCAACATGGGCCCCACGAGGGTGGAGGGCGCGCTTGGGGGGTAGGCACGCCCACTACATCATGCCTTCTTGGTTGCTTCTTTGCATAGGGTCTAAGTCATCTGGATCACGTTCGTTCCGAAAATCACGTTCCCGAAGGTTTCATTCCGTTTGGACTCCGTTTGATATTCTTTTTCTGCGAAACTCTGAAATAGGCAAAAAAACAGCAATTCTGGGCTGGGACTCCGGTTAATAGGTTAGTCCCAAAAATAATATAAAAGTGTATAATAAAGCCCAATAATGTCCAAAACAGAATATAATATAACAAGGAACAATCAAAAATTATAGTTACGCTGGAGACGTATTAGGAACACCAGCTCGAAACTGACAAGACATTGCACCACATCACTCCTTAGCCTTGGTATAATTTCTGGATCGATCACCTTCTGAGAGATTGCATTGAGGAATGCACATAGCTACACAATGGCTAATCGGGCGTTTTCCGGTAGAAGCCCCCTCAATGCAACCGGAACAGTTGCGTCATAATCACATGACAGTCATGAGACTTTAGGTTCTGGAACTTTTTCTCTGGCATATTTATTATTCCCTTTATATTCGACGAGAAGCCAGACGGGACCTTCATACTGAGCAGGCATTCAAAGAAAATTTCCTTCTCTTTTTTGGTAAGAGCGTAGCTGGCAGTACCTTCATACTGCTTTGGAGGCATGCCGTCTTTTTCGTGCAAACGTTGCAGGTCCTCCCGTGCCTCTGGTGTATCTTTTGTCTTCCCATACACGCCCAAGAAGCCTAGCAGGTTCACGCAAAGGTTCTTCGTCACGTGCATCACATTGATTGAAGAGCAGACCACTAGGTCTTTCCAGTAGGATAGGTGATACGTCCATTTTGCATCATGCTTTTATATCGATATTTGTTGCTTTATGGGCTGTTATTACACATCATGTCACAATACTTATGCCCATTCTCCCTTATTTTACAAGGTTTACATGAAGAGGGGGAATGCCGGCAGCTGGAATTTTGTGCTGTTAAAGGAGCAAATATTAGAGACCTATTCTACACAACTCCAAAAGTCCTGAAACTTCATGGGAGCACGTTTTAGAATATATAAAAAATATTGGGCGAAGGAAGTACCAGAGGGGGGCCACCCACCATCCACGAGGGTGGGGGCATCCTACCCCCTGCCTCGTAGGCCCCCTGGCAAGCCTCCGGTGCTCATCTTCTGCTATATGAGGTCTTTTGCCCTGGAAAAATCATAAGCTAGCTCACGGGACGAAACTCCGCCGCCACGAGGCGGAACCTTGGCGGAACCAATCTAGGGCTCCGGCGGAGCTGTTCTCCCGGGGAAACTTCCCTCCAGGAGGGGGAAATCATCATCACCGTCATCATCATCAATCCTCTCATCGGGAGGGGGTCAATCTCCATCAACTTCTTCACCAACACCATCTCATCTCAAACCCTAGTTCATCTCTTGTATCCAATCTTTGTCCCAAAACCTCAGATTTGTACCTGTGGGTTGCTAGTAGTGTTGATTACTCTTTGTAGTTGATGCTAGCTGGTTTATTTGGCGGAAGATCATATGTTCAGATCCTTTATGCATATTAATACCCCTCTGATTATGAACATGAATATAATCTGTGAGTAGTTACGTTTGTTCCTGAGGACATGGGAGAAGTCTTTCTATAAGTAGTCATGTGAATTTGGTATTCGTTTGATATTTTGATGAGATGTATGTTGTCTTTCCTCTAGTGGTGTCATGTGAACGTCGACTACATGACACTTCACCATTGTTTGGGCCTAGAGGAAGGCATTGGGAAGTAATAAGTAGATGATGGGTTGCTAGAGTGACAGAAGCTTAAACCCTAGTTTATGAGTTGCTTCATAAGGGGCTGATTTGGATCCATATGTTTCATGCTATGCTTAGGTTTACCTTAATACTTCTTTTGTAGTTGCGGATGCTTGCAAGAGGGTTTAATCGTAAGTGGGATGCTTGTCCAAGGAAGGGCAGTACCCAAGCACCAGTCCACCCACATATCAAATTATCAAAGTATCGAACGCGAATCATATGAACGTGATGAAAACTAGTTTGACGATAATTCCCATGTGTCCTCGGGAGCGCTTTCCTTTATATAAGAGTTTGTCCAGGATTGTCCTTTGCTACAAAAAGGATTGGGCCATCTTTCTGCACCTTATTTACTTTCATTACTTGTTACCCGTTACAAATTACCATATCACAAAACTATCTGTTACCAATAATTTCAGTGCTTGCAGAGAATACCTTACTGAAAACTGCTTATCATTTCCTTCTGCTCCTCGTTGGGTTCGACACTCTTACTTATTGAACGGACTATGATAGATCCCGTATACTTGTGGGTCATCAAGACACTTTTCTGGCATCGTTGCCGGGTACTGAAGTGCCTTTGGTAGGTGGAATTTGGTAAGGAAAAATTTATATAGTGTGCCGAAATTTACTATCACTTGTTACTATGGAACATAATCCTTTGAGGGGCTTTGGTAATTCCTAACAACATATAGCTCATTGAGCTAATGCTATTTCAAGATTAATATTTCAGGAAAAGCTCAATGAATGACATGGCATGGATGAGGAAAGTGGACCCCTCAAAATACTAAGGAAAAAAAGATTGGCTCAAGCTCAAAGCTCAAGAGTCTACATTTTATATTTTAGTGATCCAAGATCACATTGAGTCTATAGGAAAAGCCAATACTATCAAGGAGGGATGAGGTGTTCCTTGATGAGGTTCTTGCTTCATAGTGCTTAGTGATATGCTCCAAAACCCTCAACTACCTTCCCACATCCACATATGACCTAAACCAAAAGACAAACTCGGCCCCACCGATTCATTCTATCCGACACCACCGAGTTCAGATGTCATAGGCACTGCCACAAACCCTAGGCAAATCGGTCTCACCGATAGGGATCTCGGTCACACCGAGATTGGGTTGTAATCTCTCTGTTTCCCTTCGTAATGTTTCGGTCCTACCGAGATGAGCAATCGGTCCCACCGAGATTGCAATGTAAACTCTTTGTTTCCCTTCTATAACATTTCGGTCCCACCGAGTTTACCTGACCAACTCTCTGGTTAGCTTATTACCAAAATCGGTCCCACCGAGTTTGTGTAATCGGTCACACCGACATTACATTATGCCCTAACCCTAACCATATCGGTCCTACCGAGCTGCATCTCAGTCCCACCGAAAATCCTAACGGTCACTAGGTTTGCTAAATCGGTCCGACCGAGTTTCTCAATTCGGTCTCACTGAGATTGGTAAATTGTGTGTAACATTTAGTTTTTGTGTGGAGGCTATATATACCCCTCCACCAACTCTTCATTCGTGGAGAGAGCCATCAGAACATACCTACACTTCCAATACACATTTTCTGAGAGAGAACTACCTACTCATGTGTTGAGGCCAAGATATTCCATTCCAACCATATGAATCTTGATCTCTAGCCTTCCCCAAGTTGCTTTCCACTCAAATATTCTTTCCACCAAATCCATATCCTGTGAGAGAGAGTTGAGTGTTAGGGAGACTATCATTTGAAGCACAAGAGGAAGGAGTTCATCATCAACACACCATTTGTTACTTCTTAGAGAGTGGTGTCTCCTAGATTGGCTAGGTGTCACTTGGGAGCCTCCGACAAGATTGTGGAGTTGAACCAAGGAGTTTGTAAGGGCAAGGAGATCGCCTACTTCATGAAGATCTACCTCTAGTGAGGCAAGTCCTTCGTGGGCAATGGCCATGATGGGATAGACAAGGTTTCTTCTTCGTGGACCCTTCATGGGTGGAGCCCTCCATGGACTCGCGCAACCGTTACCCTTCGTGGGTTGAAGTCTCCATCAACGTGGATGTACGATAGCACCACCTATCGGAACCACGACAAAAACATCTGTGTCTCCAATTGCGTTTGAATTCTCCAAACCCTTCCCTTTACATTCTTGCAAGTTGCGTGCTTTACTTTCCGCTGCTCATAGACTCTTTGCATGCTTGCTTGAATTGTGTTAAGATTGCTAGACTTGTGCTAAGATAGCTAAAATCTGCCAAAGACTAAAATTGGGAAAAGGATAGATTTTTAATTGGTCAAGTAGTCTAATCCCCCCCCCCCCCTCTAGACATACTTTCGATCCTACAAGTGGTATCAGAGATTTGGTCTCCATTTGCTTTGGTTTCCATAGCTTTCGGTGGTCATAGCCTTGGTTTCACATCCTAGGAGAGTATGGCGTCTAGCGAGGGAAATTATCACCGTAGAGGTCCTTACTTTGATGGCACTAATTTTGCTAGTTGGAAGCATAAGATGAAAATGCATATTCTTGGACATAACCCCCCCGTTTGGGCTATTGTGTGTGTTGGCTTGCAAGGTGAATTCTTTGATGGGAGAGAACCAAATCGTGAAGCAACCACGAAAGAGTTGAAGATGCTACGATACAATGCTCAAGCTTGTGATATCCTCTTCAATGGATTGTGCCCCGAAGAATTCAACAAAATCAGCCGTCTTGAGAATGCAAAGAAAATTTGGGATACTTTGATCGATATGCACGAAGGTACCGACTCCGTCAAGGAATCCAAGTTGGATGTGCTTCAAAGTCAACTTGACAAGTTCAAAATGAAGGATGGTGAAGGTGTCGCTGAAATGTACTCTAGGCTTGCTCTTATCACAAATGAGATTGCCAGCTTAGGAAGTGAAGAGATGACCGACAAATTCATCATCAAGAAGATCCTAATAGCCTTGGATGGAAAATACGATACCGTATATGCACATTGATCCAAATGATGCCAAATTACAAAGATCTCAAGCCAACGGAATTCATTGGAAGAATTGTTGCTCATGAGATGTCACTCAAGGATAAGGAGGAGCTCCATAACAAGTCAAGTGGTGCTTACAAAGCCTCATGTGAAGCCCCCACATCATCAAGTAAGAAACAAACCTTGAATGAGGAATTGGGCTTAAAGGTGAAGAACTTCAACAAGTTCTACAAGAATAGAAGCAAAGAGATAAGTTCCAAGTCAAGGTCCTACAATGACAAAAGATCTTCTAGTCGAGAGCGAAACTGCTACAATTGTGGAAGACCCGGACACTACTCCAATGAGTGTACGGCTCCCCACAAGAGAAGAGAAGATTCTCCCAAAAGAACAAGTAGAAGAGAAGAATCACCATCAAGGGAGAGAAGGAGTAGGGATGATCGATATGAACGAAGACCCTCTCGGAGAAGAAAGGATTCGGAAAGGAAGGACAAGTCATCAAGGAGCTACACAAAACGAAGACATCAAGCTCATGTTGGTGAATGGGTATCCAGCTCCGACTCCGACAATGACTCCGAGAGAAGCTATCACTCTGACTCTGAATATACTCAAGATGAAGGTGTTGCCGGTCTAGAACTTGTGTCAACCAACTCCTACGACATATTTGATTCACCAAATGAAGGAATTGGAAGATGCTTCATGGCCAAAGGTCCAAAGGTATCACACCCCGAGTATGTTGATTTCAATAGTGATGAAGATGACTTGTTAGGTGATGACGATTTACTTGTTGACAACTATAGTGATGAATACTATGATGAAACGAATGACAATGATAAGGAGAAGATTGAGTCTCTAACTAAAGAACTAAACACTCTTAAGTCATGAAACTTCCTTAGGAGATCATCTAGAACTTTTAAGGACTCATGAGAAATTACATGTTGATAAGCTCAAACTTGAGCAAGAGCATGAGTTCTTAAAGGCAATCAATGATGATCTTCGCAAGAAAAGTTCTTCTTACATTACCAAGCATTTACTCTTATCCACTTACATGCCTCAAGTCAAGTCTAGTAACAAGAACAAGAAAGATTCTTCCTCTAGTAGTAACAATAATCATGCTAAATCCAATGTTGTTGCTTCTAGTAGTTCTCTTGATTCCACTAATGATTCTCTTAGCCAAGTTACACTTGAGCAAGAAAATAGCTTATTGAAGGGAATCATAGAGAAAGGTGTTTACAAGAGCCTTGCCGGGAGTAAGCAATTCGAGGAAATTGTACGCAAGCAAGGAAGGCACCGGAAGAATCAAGGTATTGGTTTTGAACAAAAGTTCAATGCGAATGGAGTTGAGTGGGAAGAAGATCAATACCCCAAGACGAAGTTTGTCCCTCAGCAAGAGAAGTATGATCCTACTTCCTTCAAAGGGACACAATCTCAAGATGATCTTCCACCACAAGACCACAAGCAAAAAGGCAAGGACAAGCTTCAAGAGGAAATTGATGCATTTGAAGAAGCTCCTAAGGCCTTGGTCAAGTGGGTTCCCAAGACTACATCAAGTTCCACTTCATCAAGTACAACTACAACTCCGAGGATTCCCATCAAGATGGTGTGGATCCCGAAGAAGAAGAACTAGAGAGTTCTTGAGGGTGACTCCGCCAACATACTTCACTCTTATCATTTTGGCAAGAACGAGTGCAATCAACTTCCACATCTTGCACTAGTTCAAGGAGGCACAAACCCTTTTGTTGGTACGACATCATCTTGTGTGTGCATCACTCTATGTCTATGGATATCCTTGTTTGTTCCTTGTGGGACTAACCCGTGTAGGTATTGAAAGTGCAACTCACTCCAAAGCATAGCTCCGAATGATCTACATCAACTTAGAACATCCACATGTTCAACACCTACATGAAGTCATCATCGACAAAACCCAAGGTTAGTTCATCCCTCTTAGGGGGTGAGGGAGTCCTGGATTAGGGGGTGTTCGGGTAGCCGGACTATACCTTCAGCCAGACTCCTGGACTATGAAGATACAAGATTGAAGACTTTGTCCCATGTCCGGACGGGACTTTCCTTGGCGTGGAAGGCAAGCTTGGCGATGCGGATATTCAAGATCTCCTACCATTGTAACCGACTCTATGTAACCCTAACCCTATCCGGTGTCTATATAAACCGGAGGGTTGTAGTCCGTAGGCAATCAACTCCATATACAACAATCATACCATAGGCTAGCTTCTAGGGTTTAGCCTCCTTGATCTCGTGGTAGATCTACTCTTGTACTACCCATATCATCAATATTAAACAAGCAGGACGTAGGGTTTTACCTCCATCAAGAGGGCCCGAACCTGGGTAAAACATCGTGTTCCCTTCCTCCTGTTACCATCCGGCCTAGACGCACAGTTCGGGACCCCCTACCCGAGATCCGTCGGTTTTGACACCGACATTGGTGCTTTCATTGAGAGTTCCTCTGTGTCGTCGCCTTTAGGCCCGATGGCTCCTTTGATCATCAACAACGATGCGGTCCAGGGTGAGACTTTGCTCCCCGGACAGATCTTCGTCTTCGGTGGCTTTGCTCTGCGGGCCGATTCGCTCGGCCACCTGGAGCAGATCGAAAGCTACGCCCCTGGCCATCAAGTCAGGTTTGGAAGCTTAAACTACACGGCTGACATCCGCGGAGACTTGATCTTCGACGGGCTCGAGCCACGGCCAAGCGTGCCGCGCTATCTCGAGGGGCATGATCTAGCTCTGCCCCTGGACAGTGTCCTGGAGGCCGCACACGCATCGGTTTCGACCCCTAACTCGGAGCCTATTGCGCCAATCGAGGATGAGCGGTTGGACGTCACCTCGGGGGCTGTGATCCCGAAAGCGGTCGAGCCGAAAGCTAGCCCCGCACTCTGCATGACCCATGACTCCGAGGATCCGGACCCCTCCCCGGACTCCGAACCCCCCGCGCCCCTGCCAATCGAATCCGATTGGGCGCCGATAATGGAGTTCACCACCGCAGACATCTTTCAGCATTCGCCTTTGGCGACATCCTGAATTCTTTTAAGTCTCTCTCTTTATCAGGAGAGCCCTGGCCGGACTGCGGTCAGCGAGGGTGGGATACGGACGATGAGGAAATTCAAAGCCCACCCACCACCCACTTTGTAGCCACTGTCGACGATCTAACCGACATTCTTAACTTAAGCTCCAAAGACATCGACGGCATGGACGACGATGTAGGAGACGAACAGGAACCAGCACCTGTAGGGCGCTCGAAGGCCACCTCGTCATATGACATATATATGGTGGATACTCCAAAAGACGGAGATGGCAATGGAACAGTGGGGGATGACGCCCCCAAGAAACAGCCAAAGCGCCGGCGTCAGCGGCGCCGCTCTAAATCCCGCCAAAGCAAAAACGGTGATTCCGGCACGGGAGATAATACTACCCCGGATAGCGCCGAAGAACACCCACCTCAGCAAGATTCGGCACAGGAAGATGGAGAAGCCAGCCCTCATGAGAGAGCGGCAGACAGAGGGTCGAGGATGATAAATATACGCCTCCCACCGAAGAGGAGGCAAGCCTCGATGACGACGAATTCGTCATACCGTCAGACCCCGCCGAACAAGAGCGTTTTAAACGCAGGCTTTTAGCCATGGCAAGCAGCCTCAAGAAAAAGCAACAACAACTTAGAGCTGCCCAAGATTTGCTAGCTGACAGATGGACTGAAGTCCTTGCGGCCGAAGAGTATGAACTCGAACGCCCCTCCAAGAATTACCCGAAGCGCAGGCCGCTACCCTGATCAGAGGAGGAAGCACCTACATCACCAGCGCATGACATGGCAGACCGGCCACCTCGCGGCCGCAACAAAGAGGCCTCTCTGCCCTCCACCCAAGCCATGCCCCGACGCCGCTCAACTAAGGCACGGAAAAATGCACCCGACCTGCGAGACATACTAGAGGATAAGGCAAGACAAACAAGATCGATCTACGGATCGCGCAGGCGCCCTACGGCATGTGACAATGATCTTCACGCCGGATACAACAAATCCGGCCGGGCCGAACACAACAGACATAGCTCTTCCGAGCTGCGTCGTGATATAGCCCAGTACAGAGGCGCCTGACACCCGCTATGCTTCATGAATGAAGTAATGGATCATAAAATCCCAGAGGGTTTCAAACCCGTAAACATCAAATCATACGATGGCACAACAGATCCGGCGGTAAGGATCGAGGATTATCTCCTTCACATCCACATGGCACGCGGCGATGATCTACACGCCATCAAATACCTCCCGCTCAAACTTAAAGGAACGGCCCGGCATTGGCTTAACAGCTTGCCAGCAGACTCAATCGGTTCTTAGGAGGACCTAGAAGCCGCATTCCTCGACAACTTCCAGGGCACTTACGTGCGACCGCCGGATGCGGACGACTTCAGCCACATAATTCAGCAGCTAGAGGAATCGGCCAGACAATTCTGGACACGATTCCTAACAAAGAAAAACCAGATAGTCGACTGTCCGGACGCAGAGGCCCTAGCAGCCTTCAAGCATAACATCCGCAACGAGTGGCTTGCCCGGCACCTGGGACAGGAAAAGCCGAAATCCATGGCAGCCCTCACGACACTCATGACCCTCTTTTGCGCGGGAGAAGACAGCTGGCTAGCTCGCAGTAACAACTTATCAAAGAACCCTGGTAATTCGGATACCAAGGACAAAAGTGGCAGGACACGTCGGAATAAGCAAAAACGCTGCGTTAACAGCGACGGCAATGAAGACACGGCAGTCAACGCCGGATTCAAAGGCTATAAATCCGGTCAGCGGAAAAAGCCATTCAAAAAGAATACTCAGGGCCCGTCCAGTTTGGACCAAATACTCAATTGCTTGTGCCAGATACATGGCACCCCCGAAAGGCCAGCCAATCACACTAACAGGGATTGTTTGGTGTTCAAGCAGGCAGGCAAGTTAAGTGCCGAAAACAGAGACAAGGGGCTGCACAGCGACGACGAGGAGCCCAAGCCGCCGAACAACAATGGACAGAAGGGATTTCCCCCACAAGTGCGGACGGTGAACATGATATACGCAACCCACATTCTCAAGCGGGAGCGGAAGCGTGCGCTACGGGACGTATACGCGATAGAGCCAGTCGCCCCAAAGTTCAACCCATGGTCCTCCTGCCCGATCACTTTTGACCGAAGGGACCATCCCACTAGCATCCATCATGGCGGCTTCGCCGCATTGGTTCTCGACCCAATCATCGACGGATTTCATCTCACAAGAGTCCTCACATGGACGGCGGCAGTATCCTGAACCTGCTTTATCAGGATACAGTGCGGAAAATGGGCATAGATCCCTCAAGGATTAAGCCCACAAGAACGACCTTTAAAGGCTATACCAGGTGTAGAAGCCAACTGTACAGGCTCAGTAACACTTGACGTGGTCTTCGGATCCCCGGACAATTTCCGAAGCGAAGAGTTAATCTTCGATATAGTCCCGTTTCGCAGTGGCTATCACGCCCTGCTCGGACGAACCGCATTCGCAAAGTTCAATGCGGTGCCGCACTACGCATAATCTCAAGCTCAAGATGCCAGGCCCTCGAGGAGTAATTACGGTCAACAGAAACACCGAACGCTCCCTCCGTACGGAGGAGCATACGGCGGCTCTCGCAGCGGAGGTACAAAGTAGCCTTCTCAGGCAATTCTCCAGTCCGGCCATTAAAAAGCCAGACACTGCCAAGCGCGCCCGGAGTAACCCACAGCAGGACCGCCTGGCACACTCTGAGCAAGCGTAGCAATGCGGCCCCAACCCCAGCTTTCGCGACATAGCGAAACCAGTACCTCGCGTACATAACTACGCCCTTGAAATACCATGGGCACAGGGGAAGGGGCACAATAACGGCACGCCCAAAATACGGCTTAAAACGTACTAGGGGCTGCTGGATTCTTTTTTTAAAAAAAATTCTTATTTTCAGGACTCCATATTTCGGACGACCTGTTCGGCAATTCGACTGCCGCACAAATGATGCAAGATCCAGGGAGGCAGACAAGCCTTGCCGCATTATGGAACTCCCAAGTGGTCTCTATTACGAGCGGTATACCTGTTTTAAATACAATTCCGCGGCCTGCCCCTGGTCAGGACATACTGAATAGTCCAATATCTTTTGCTTACTGCACTATTTGTATCGTTCGGCTTTGATAAATAGCCTCTCTATAAACAATGCTTAGCGTCTTGTCTATTTTTTGCATTATCTTTTTTTCACATTTATGTTTATTAAATGACATGATTGCACCCGTACACCATGGTACGGCAAACACGCCAGGGGCTTCAGTACCCCTCATAATCGTGTGAGAAGTCCATACACTTTCACAAGTGCGGCACCCCGAACTTATAGCACTATATGCATCGGCTCCAAATCATGATTTGGGTCAATAGTTGGGTTTGCCCGGCTCCTATGTTTTGGTGCCTTACGTTCCGCTCTATCGGCTAAGGTAGCACTAGGAGAACCACTGCGATTGTGCCCCGGTTCAGCTGGGTTAAGCACCTCAGTGGAGAAAGCTAAAACTGACTGTCATGATGTGGCGAGAGACCGGTCGCTGTTCGAGAGGTTTTTCGAGTCCCTAAAGGCTTATGCCGCTTCGAGCGAGGAGCTGGCTTTGTCCGGCCAAGGCGTGGATAGTGCCCCGAACTCGGTCTTCCGAACTAGGGGCTTCGCCGAAATTTAAAATTATAGAGTTCTATGGCTAAGTGAGAGTGTTCAAGCATTATAGTCCAATTGCCTGGTTCGTTGTGCTGAGCGCCTCCCTCGAAGGACCCAACTATGGGAAAAAGAGCGCTCAGGTTTATCCCGAACACCCCGGCACTAGTGGCACGGGGGCAGAAGCCGACAACTGGCCATCTCTCAATTTTTGATAAATGGCCGCACAGAAAGTAATATTTTAAATTCAATAAGCATTGCTTAGCGCATATGAACAAGTTTTCAGCGCACAGGATAAACACAAGCGAGTTCATTCAAATATCACATCCTTGGTACATTCATCCGCCACAAGGCGGGCACCTGCAAGAACATCCTGTTGGAAATATGCCCTAGAGGCAATAATAAATTGATTATTATTATATTTCCTTGTTCATGATAATAGTTTATTATCCATGCTAGAATTGTATTGATAGGAAACTCAGATACATGTGTGGATACATAGACAACACCATGTCCCTAGTAAGCCTCTAGTTGACTAGCTCGTTGATCAATAGATGGTTACGGTTTCCTGACCATGGACATTGGATGTCATTGATAACGGGATCACATCATTAGGAGAATGATGTGATGGACAAGAACCAATCCTAAGCCTAGCACAAGATCATGTAGTTCGTATGCTAAAGCTTTTCTAATGTCAAGTATCATTTCCTTAGACCATGAGATTGTGCAACTCCCGGATACCGTAGGAGTGCTTTGGGTGTGCCAAACGTCACAACGTAACTGGGTGGCTATAAAGGTACACTACAGGTATCTCCGAAAGTGTCTGTTGGGTTGGCACGAATCGAGACTGGGATTTGTCACTCCGTGTAAACGGAGAGGTATCTCTGGGCCCACTCGGTAGGACATCATCATAATGTGCACAATGTGATCAAGGATTTGATCACGGGATGATGTGTTACGGAACGAGTAAAGAGACTTGCCGGTAACGAGATTGAACAAGGTATCGGGATACCGACGATCGAATCTCGGGCAAGTATCGTACCGCTAGACAAAGGGAATTGTATACGGGATTGATTAAGTCCTTGACATCGTGGTTCATCCGATGAGATCATCGTGGAACATGTGGGAGCCAACATGGGTATCCAGATCCCGCTGTTGGTTATTGACCGGAGAGTCATCTCGGTCATGTCTGCATGTCTCCCGAACCCGTAGGGTCTACACACTTAAGGTTCAGTGACGCTAGGGTTATAGAGATATTAGTATGCGGTAACCCGAATGTTGTTCGGAGTCCCGAATGAGATCCCGGACGTCACGAGGAGTTCCGGAATGGTCCGGAGGTAAAGAATTATATATAGGAAGTGCTATTTCGGCCATCGGGACAAGTTTCGGGGTCACCGGTATTGTACCGGGACCACCGGAAGGGTCCCGGGGGTCCACCGGGTGGGGCCACCTGCCCCGGAGGGCCACATGGGCTGTAGGGGGTGCACCTTGGCCTATATGGGCCAAGGGCACCAGCCCCAAGAGGCCCATGCGCCAAAGGGACAAGAGGAGGGGAGAGTCCTAAAGGGGGAAGGCACCTCCGAGGTGCCTTGGGGAGGATGGACTCCTCCCCCCCTTGGCCGCACCCTTCCTTGGAGGAAGGGGCAAGGCTGCGCCCTCCCCCTCTCCCTTGGCCCTATATATAGTGGGGGGAAGGGAGGGCAACCATACCTAAGCCCTGGCGCCTCCCTCTCCCTCCCATGACACATCTCCCTCCTCCCGCAGCGCTTGGCGAAGCCCTGTTGGAATCCCGCTACTTCCACCACCACGCCGTCGTGCTGTTGGATCTCCATCAACCTCTCCTCCCCCTTGCTGGATCAAGAAGGAGGAGACGTCGCTGCTCCGTACGTGTGTTGAACGCGGAGGTGCCGTCCGTTCGGCGCTAGGATCATCGGTGATTTGGATCACGACGAGTACGACTCCATCAACCCCGTTCTCTTGAACGCTTCCGCGCGCGATCTACAAGGGTATGTAGATCCACTCC
>NW_024114766.1:0-12759 GCF_003073215.2 Triticum urartu | reverse complement strand
CGGAATAAACCTAGCGGTTAATTTGCCAAGCACAAAACCTAAAACAACTAGGCTCACCTATGTGCACCAACAACTTATGCTAAGAAAGATAAGCAACTATGTGATAGCAAGATATATGACAAGAAACAATATGGCTATCACAAAGTAAAGTGCATAAGTAAAGGGCTCGGGTAAGAGATAACCGAGGCACGAGGAGACGACGATGTATCCCGAAGTTCACACCCTTGCGGATGCTAATCTCCGTTTGGAGCGGTGTGGAGGCACAATGCTCCCCAAGAAGCCACTAGGGCCACCGTAATCTCCTCACGCCCTCGCACAATGCAAGATGCCGTGATTCCACTAAGGGACCCTTGAGGGCGGTCACCGAACCCGTACAAATGGCAACCCTTGGGGGCGGTCACCGAACCCGTACACTTTGGCAACCCTTGGGGGCGGTCACCGGTACCCGTCAAATTGCTCGGGGCGATGTCCACAACCTAATTGGAGACCCCGACGCTTGCCCGGAGCTTTACACCACAATGATTGAACTCCGAACACCAACAACCGTCTAGGGCGCCCAAGCACCCAAGAGGAACAAGCTCAAGGGTACCAAGCACCCAAGAGTAATAAGCTTCTCAACTTGTAACTTCCACGTATCACGTGGAGAACTCAAACCGATGCACCAAATGCAATGGCAAGGGCACACGGAGTGCCCAAGTCCTTCTCTCTCAAATCCCACCGAAGCAACTAATGCTAGGGAGGAAAATGAGAGGAAGAACAAGAAAGAGAACACCAAGAACTCCAAGATCTAGATCCAAGGGGTTCCCCTCACATAGAGGAGAAAGTGATTGGTGGAAATGTGGATCTAGATCTCCTCTCTCTTTTCCCTCAAAAACTAGCAAGAATCCATGGAGGTATTGAGAGTTAGCAAGCTCGAAGAAGGTCAACAATGGGGGAAGAACACGAGCTCAAAGGATAAGGTTCAACGGGGAAGAAGACCCCCTTTTATAGGAGGGGGAAAATCCAACCGTTATCCCCCACTCAGCCCCGCAGAGAGCGGTACTACCGCGGAGGCAGGGCGGTACTACCGCTCGTAAGCGGTACTACCGCTCCCCTTCAGCGGTACTGCCGCGCCAGAAGAAAAGGGGCTGGGGCTGGGACCCAGAGCGATACTACCGTGGAGGCAGAGCGGTACTGCCGCTAATAAGCGGTACTACCGCCACTACTACCGCAGCAAGTGCCGCAAAACCCGACACGAGAAAAGCGCACTCGAGTCGAGGCGGTAGGAGCACGGAGCCGCAACGGTACTACTGCTGAGACCATCAAGCGGTACTGCCGCTCCGAGGAGCGGTACTGCCGCTGTGACCCGCGGTACTACCGCTGCGGAGCGGTACTGCCGCTTGTGACTCCTCAGCGGTACTACCGCTGGGTACCACGGTACTACCGCTGGGACCCTGACAAAAACCACACCCAAGAAAATTAGAACTGCCATAACTTCTGCATATGAGCTCCGAATTGAGCAAACTCAAGCTTGTTGGAAACAAGACGACGAGTAGCATCAAAACAGCGACTAGTTATAGTAAGAAGAGGCAGGGGAGGTATGCCAACAAAAAGAGGAGCGAAACCTCCAACCGAGAAGAACCGGCAAAACCTCCAACATCGAAAACATCATAGAAGAAGCATGCGAACTCCGTTTTCGATGAACTCAAGCTTGTCATCAAGATGACCATAAGCTCTAAGACTCACAAAGAGAACCAAACAAGAACCAAGAAAGATGATGCAAGGATGCAATGGTTTGAGCTCTCTACGAACGATACGATCAAGCTACTCATCGAGAGCCCCCCTTGATAGTACGGCAATCGATCCTATAACCCGGTCTCCCAACTACCATCATGAGACCGGTAAAATAGGAAACCTATCAAGGGCAAACCTTTGCCTTGCACATGGTCCACTTGAGCTAGATGATGACGATCTTGACTCCCTCAAGTTGGACCACCTTTCTTGATTGGGTTGACTTGATGAAGACTAGTTGATTGCTCCCCCATACTCCACTATGGGTGAGCCACTCTTCCGCACATCTTCACAAGTCCATTGTCACCACAAAGGACGGCAAGCTTCAAGCATTTGATCTCTTCGTGATGCTCCACTTGAACTCGCACACGGCAATCTTGATGACGATCACCACTTGATGTCATCCTCTCCATGGGTTGAGAGATATCTTCCTCTTGACACAAGCCCATGAACATGTACCTAACCCCACGTAGAACTCTCACATAGACCATGGGTTAGTACACAAAGCACAATGGACAATGCTTATCAAACCATGGGATCACTTGATCCCTCTCGGTACATCTTCTATGCTTTGTGAGTTGATCAACTTGATTCACTCTTGACTTAGTCTTGATCAACCTTGAATCTTTCCAGCTCTCTTCGTTTGGATGATGTCTTGAAGGTAAACATGAATGATCACACAATCTTCTTCTTCAAGACATGCTTGCAATAAGGTAAACATGAATGATCACACAATCTTCTTCTTCAAGACATGCTTGCAATAAGCTCAACTCTCAAATGACCAATCTTTGGATAATTCCTTGAATAGCACCTTGGTCGACACAAACTTTTCTTGAAACCAACACATGTACTCCAAGAAAAGCCTATGGACAAAACCTTCAAATATAACTCAAGGCAACCATTAGTCCATAGAGATTGTCATCAATTTCCAAAACCAAACATGGGGGCACCGCATGTTCTTTCAATCTCCCCCATTTTGGTAATTGATGACAATCACTTTCAAGAGAGTTTAATACAAGGAATTATGCATCACCATGCAATGCAACAACCAATAATGCATGCGTATGAGATGCAAATGCTTAGGAACAAAACCAAAGCAAGGAGAAAGCTCTAAAGACTTCTCCACAAAACTCTCCGAAACCTCCACAAAACTCTCTGAAACTTCTCCCCCATTGGCATCGATTGCCAAAATGGGCGAAAAGCTTAGAAGGCCAATATAGATTGAGTTCCTTCATAAGTTGTGTATTTCTCAACAAGAGAGTGGAATGCAATACACATATCCAACGGTAAATACTTGGAGGAAGACAAACGATATTGAGGCCCAAAGATTGCTAAAGGAAGATATGCCACAAATACATAATCGACAGAGACACAAGCAATCAAGCGATCAAAAGATACCAATTGAAGCAAGCTATCAAAAGATACCAATTGAACCAACTAGGCCAATGGTCCTACGAGCCACAAGAAAGAAAGATATTATGATAAGAGCAGAGAAGTGTTCTAAAGAACCTAGAGAAGCTCCCCATGATTTGTGCACCTCAAATTTTTTTGTATTTGGATACAAAGTGCACAAAATAGGATCATAGCTCCCCCAAAATCAATAGAAACTTACAACAAGTGCAAGTGAGAATATAGGAAACTAAGCCTAGTACTTGCAAGAAACACATGGTTGAGCAACAAGTAAAAGAGGCAACTTAAGAATGGGCTCAACCAAAATGATGTGTGTGAGTCAAGGCAATGCACTTGAGAAGACTAATGTACGGATGAGCATTAAGCATCAATAAAGTCTTGAAAGAATGAGGCAACACGGTGCAAGGCCTATCATTCCCACACACAACAAGTAAATGGGTTCACAAGCTTACTAATAAGCATATAAAGAACCTATGCTTGTGACAACCCGTGGTGAAGATAGAAGATGAAAGCCTCATCAAGACGAGGGATACCAATAAGATGGCAAAAGCCTCGTAAAGATAAGCAAGAGGAAAGTAATCTTCACCACACAAGAGTGCATCAAGATGCAACGAGATAAGACACGCACTCAAGGCAAAAGCTTTCACGGAGCCACCAAAGAAATAACATAAGAAAGACACGGTGGACGTGAAAGAAAGGATATCATCTAGAGATGTAATTTCTCTCAAGTGTATAAGGTTCTAGGTAGACGAAATCATGATGATATATATCTACAAAGAAGGATGTACACCCGAAATAGTTACAACATGAAGGAACATGATATCCAAAAGGAAGTCATACATATACCAATAAGATATTTTCTTGAGAGCATGGCACAAGGCTAGATATGGTCTTATTGCATATAAATGAATTCCAACCACACGAACATCAAAGACATCACAACTAGCAACAAGACATCATTGTTGGGATGCTTTGAGAAAGGAAACAAGTATCACAAGAAAGAATGGATAACATGCCATGATACAACCTACACAACGTTGATGCAAGGAATGTGTGCATGAAGTATATGAAGATACTTGTTACCGAGATAACATTGGAAGGATGTAGTAGATACCAATAGAAGGTACAATGTAGTTCATTGATCATCCTAGCTTGACTCCAATAAGCACATGGTGACAACTCCTTCCTTGTGGGTGAGCTGAGCATCCAATGCATCTCCACTTGTTCCTAGAACAACAACACAAACAAAATGGTACCCAACCTCATTGGGACCAAAGAGTTAGAGAACCAACAACACATAGGACAAACTCCACATAAATATGTGCATATAGATATGGAAATGAATTTCATGCACATCTCATCCAATTTTGAGACTTGGTGGAGTTCCCCCTATATATTGGGTCAAAGAGAGAAAGCATGCCAAAGATACTACACGAAGTTAATATGCATGCTCAAGACTTTCAAGAACTGAGACCAAAAGACAAAGAAAAACCAAGCGAAGAAAAGATACCAAATGAATAAATCATCACTTGGAGGATATCCATAATGGATACAACAAGGAATGAGATATCCATTGATATACACAAGGAAGAGACATCAAACTCCCAAAAGAGAGGATGGTTCCAAACAAACCAAGCTCTCTACAAAGTTTCATGATGGCACAAAGCACCAAAAAGAAACGGCTTGCCTTCCACAAACACACACTTGATAAGGATCACAAGATGAGTGTTTTATAGAAAATAGGATAGCTCCCCCAAGACTAGTGCATTATAGAGAATTTGCATTTGAATAAAAAATGCACAAGGTGGGATTACCACTTTCACTATATCTAGAAAACACTAGACAAGATCAAGAAATACACAAGATCCACAAGTGGTATGGAAGACAAAGGGAGTTGATACAAACCTTGGCAAGAGAAAGGGCAAAAAAAAAGCAAAAGCCAATGTAAAGATGATCAATAATTTCTACCACACATAAGTGAGTACCAATTGTCAAAAGACAAGAAGTATTTGGAACTAATTCCCGGTGGTAGATAACAAGGATATCCGACATCATCTTCACACCAACAAAACGCAAATTGCAACTTGTAGAGCTAACATGCCACCTAGGAACAAGATAATTTACCATATCAACTCTAGATGACAATATCTCAAATGTACACATTTTCTAGGCTAGTAATATACACATAGCATATTACTCCCCCATAATGTGATACCAATAAAAGACTTTAACAAGAGGCAATAAGAGGAACCAACAAGAGATAATTAATGGACTATTTAGAATTTGAATTTCTCATGAGGAGACATACCACATAGCAACTAGATATTCTTGTAATATCAATACTAAATGGTATTCCTCATGTACACACATTTATAGGATTGTGAGGTGCACAAAGCACATTACTCCCCCATAACGGGATATTCCATTAATCTCTCACAAGAGCCAACTAAGATACAAGAAGAAGCATAAAGGCTCTACGCACGACACACACGTACAAGATGTCCAAACCAACACACAAGTTGGAAGCACAACATATACAAACACATGCAAGGAACAAAGCCAAACATGCAAAGGGGCAAGTAACTTTCAATGTAAACAATTTAAGCACGAGTTACCGCAAGGAGAAACATTGGATATAAGATAGAAACTTGATAATCCGAATGACTTGGCTTGAGACAATAAGTATGATGAAGTCCCCTTAATTCTTCATAATATAGCCAAGTCTTCAATGACCTCCAACATCACCTATTGATCAAGTTTGAGCTTGTTGGTCCCCCACCAAGTTGGGTCCTAAGAGGTTAGTCACAATAGGCTTGGCTACCCAAATGGTTCTTTGCTTCAAACCACTATGAGTACCAACAAACTTGGCAACCACATTGCCAACCTTATCCTTCCCAAGAGAATAGACATCATCAATAATAATTGGGTTGGATAAGTTACCACTAGTGCATGAAGAAGCGAGGTGACCTTTCTCGCGACATAGGTAGCAACGTCTACTCTTCACTTTCTTCTCACTTGATTTCTCAACTTGAGAAGCATTAGCTTGAGTCCTTTTGGGAAGAGGCCTTTCTTCAACTTGAGGTTGAGAATGAGAGTGAACTTGTGGCCACTTCCCTTGTTGCTTGTCACTAATGGGCTTCTTCTTCAATGGGCAAGATCTAACATGATGCCCTTCTACTTTGCACTTGAAGCAAATAATCTTGGCCGAGTTCTTGACTTGTTCTTGGCCCTTCTTCTTGATCATCTTGGACTTCTTCTTCTTATTGGAGTTGAATCCAAGTCCACCTTTGTCATTGGGGGATTTTTGCACACTCAAGATATTGTTGAGTGTGGATTTCCCTTCATGACTCTTTTCCAAGTCTTTCTTCAAAGAAGTGACTTGGGCCTTGAGCTCTTTGATTTCCTCTACATGGTTAGTCTCAACACAAGTACTAGAGGAAGTATAAGCTTCATCGTTAGAGCAACAAGGCAAGAAAAGCAATTCATCACAAGATGTACCAACATTGTGAGTAGATGAATTACAAGGACTAGCACATGGCAATATAGCATTTTGACTAGAAGTAGTGCTAGTATCCACATGAGGCTCACTAGATGTTACCTTAGCAAGCATGGCCTCATGAGCTAATTTTAGCACATTATGGGATACTAGGAGATCATCATGAGAGCTTGTGAGCTTTACATGATTTTCTTCCAACATTCCATAATTGCTAGATAGCAACTCAAGTTGAGCCCTTAGCTCAACATTCTCCTTCAATATGGATGCTTCACAAGAGATAGAGTTAGTAGCACAAGCATCATCATTAGCAACAAGAGGAGAAGACAACTTGGCAAGCTCTTTAGAATATGAAGCTTTAAGTTGAGCATGAGACTCGGTGAGTTTGATGAGCTCACTCTTAATGACCCTTGAGCCATTTTCGAGGTGCTCAAAGTCCTCAAGGAGTTTAGCATGCGCAACTTCAAGCTCCTCATTTTTAGTTTCAAAATCATTGGCCACCTCAAGAGCTCTATCACGAGATTCCCTCACTCTAGATAATTCTAGAGCAAAAGTCTCCTCAAGAGATTCCTTGGTGGTTTGTTCAAGTTCAAGAGCTTGAGAGAGGTCCGCAATTTCATTAGCGTAATCACGCTCATAACCTTCCATTTTATCAATGGTGACCTCATGCTCCTCAAGACGAGATTCCAACTCATCAATATACTTCTTGCCCTCAATGGCAATGGACATGATTTCCATGAAGTTGGAACGAGCAATTTTATTTTTATGAAGAGCTTTAAAAACTATTTCCCCCTTAATTTTTAAGGAGGCAACATTATCATTCTCTTCATCATTATCCTCATCATCATTAGCATCAACATCATCATCAAGAGACATATTGGGTTTCAAAGTAGGAGATACCTTTGAAGCCTTAGCCATAAGGCAAAAAGCAATAGATGATGATGTAGGATCCCTTGAAGCACCATTTAAAACCACATCTTGTTCCATGGAGTGTTGTGTTTCCTCTACATTGTTAGCCCAACAACTCGAGGAAATACATGCATTTTTATTATGGCAACAAGATATAGCAAGCATATCATCATGAGATTTAGTCAAGCAATTTTTACATGATATGCAAGGACTATCAACACAAGCATGTGAAACATTTGGAGTGCTCGAAGTGTTAAAGCCCAAAGAAGGAGCATTGCAATAAGATAGTGATGAAGGATCATCCACAATAAGCATACTATCATCATTGCAATGACCAACACTACTCACCATATCATTACCTTGTGGCAAATCACATGTAGGTGAAGTAGAAGAAGTTGAGAAGACTATACGACCGGAGGTGGAGGGAGAACAATCATCCCCACAAATCTTGGACACACCATATTTATCTTGAAGCTTCGTCCACAACTCATGAGCATCCCGGAACGGCATGAGTTGAAATATAACTACATTGCTCAAAGCATCGAAAAGCACATTAGAAGCTTGGGCATTGAGATAAGAGTTTTTCTCATCCTCTAAAGATAATCTTTGGGGATCCTTCGGAGGAGAAAAACCCATATCTACAATTCGCTCTAAATTTGGGTCCATGACCCTAAAGAGATTAAGCATGCGAATTACCCAAACATCAAAATTTGTGCCATCGAAACTAAGAGTGCCAGAGAATCCTAATCCCCTAGTCGATATCCTTACTCTCTAGGCGGTTAAGCCCTATAAAGAGAGACGAGGCTCTGATACCAATTGAAAGATCGAGGATGTCGCCTAGAGGGGGGGGGTGAATAGGCGTTTTAAAATAATTACGGTTTAGGCTTGAACAAATGCGGAATAAACCTAGCGGTTAATTTGCCAAGCACAAAACCTAAAACAACTAGGCGGAATAAACCTAGCGGTTAATTTGCCAAGCACAAAACCTAAAACAACTAGGCTCACCTATGTGCACCAACAACTTATGCTAAGAAAGATAAGCAACTATGTGATAGCAAGATATATGACAAGAAACAATATGGCTATCACAAAGTAAAGTGCATAAGTAAAGGGCTCGGGTAAGAGATAACCGAGGCACGAGGAGACGACGATGTATCCCGAAGTTCACACCCTTGCGGATGCTAATCTCCGTTTGGAGCGGTGTGGAGGCACAATGCTCCCCAAGAAGCCACTAGGGCCACCGTAATCTCCTCACGCTCTCGCACAATGCAAGATGCCGTGATTCCACTAAGGGACCCTTGAGGGCGGTCACCGAACCCGTACAAATGGCGACCCTTGGGGGCGGTCACCGAACCCGTACACTTTGGCAACCCTTGGGGGCGGTCACCGGTACCCGTCAAATTGCTCGGGGCGATCTCCACAACCTAATTGGAGACCCCGACGCTTGCCCGGAGCTTTGCACCACAATGATTGAGCTCCGAACACCAACAACCGTCTAGGGCGCCCAAGCACCCAAGAGGAACAAGCTCAAGGGTACCAAGCACCCAAGAGTAATAAGCTTCTCAACTTGTAACTTCCACGTATCACGTGGAGAACTCAAACCGATGCACCAAATGCAATGGCAAGGGCACACGGAGTGCCCAAGTCCTTCTCTCTCAAATCCCACCGAAGCAACTAATGCTAGGGAGGAAAATGAGAGGAAGAACAAGAAAGAGAACACCAAGAACTCCAAGATCTAGATCCAAGGGGTTCCCCTCACATAGAGGAGAAAGTGATTGGTGGAAATGTGGATCTAGATCTCCTCTCTCTTTTCCCTCAAAAACTAGCAAGAATCCATGGAGGGATTGAGAGTTAGCAAGCTCGAAGAAGGTCAACAATGGGGGAAGAACACGAGCTCAAAGGATAAGGTTCAAGGGGAAGAAGACCCCCTTTTATAGGAGGGGGAAAATCCAACCGTTATCCCCCACTCAGCCCCGCAGAGAGCGGTACTACCGCGGAGGCAGGGCGGTACTACCGCTCATAAGCGGTACTACCGCTCCCCTTCAGCGGTACTGCCGCGCCAGAAGAAAAGGGGCTGGGGCTGGGACCCAGAGCGATACTACCGTGGAGGCAGGGCGGTACTACCGCTAATAAGCGGTACTACCGCCACTACTACCGCAGCAAGTGCCGCAAAACCCGACACGAGAAAAAGCGCACTCGAGTCGAGGCGGTAGGAGCACGGAGCCGCAACGGTACTACTGCTGAGACCATCAAGCGGTACTACCGCTCCGAGGAGCGGTACTACCGCTGTGGCCCGCGGTACTACCGCTGCGGAGCGGTACTGCCGCTTGTGACTCCTCAGCGGTACTACCGCTGGGTACCACGGTACTACCGCTGGGACCCTGACAAAAACCACACTCAAGAAAATCAGAACTGCCATAACTTCTGCATATGAGCTCCGAATTGAGCAAACTCAAGCTTGTTGAAAACAAGACGACGAGTAGCATCAAAACAGCGACTGGTTATAGTAAGAAGAGGCAGGGGAGGTATGCCAACAAATAGAGGAGTGAAACCTCCAACCGAGAAGAACCGGCAAAACCTCCAACATCGAAAACATCATAGAAGATGCATGCGAACTCCGTTTTCGATGAACTCAAGCTTGTCATCAAGATGACCATAAGCTCTAAGACTCACAAAGAGAACCAAACAAGAACCAAGAAAGATGATGCAAGGATGCAATGGTTTGAGCTCTCTACGAACGATACGATCAAGCTACTCATCGAGAGCCCCCCTTGATAGTACGGCAATCGATCCTATAACCCGGTCTCCCAACTACCATCATGAGACCGGTAAAATAGAAAACCTATCAAGGGCAAACCTTTGCCTTGCACATGGTCCACTTGAGCTAGATGATGACGATCTTGACTTCCTCAAGTTGGACCACCTTTCTTGATTGTGTTGGCACGATGAAGACTAGATGATTGCTCCCCCATAGACCACTATGGGTGAGCCACTCTTCGGCACATCTTCACAAGTCCATTGTCACCACAATGGCCGGCAAGCTTCAAGCACTTGATCTCTTCGCGATGATCCACTTGAACTTGCACACGGCAATCTTGATGACGATCACCACTTGATGTCATCCTCTCCATGGGTTGAGAGATATCTTCCTCTTGACACAAGCCCATGAACATGTACCTAACCCCACGTAGAACTCTCACATAGACCATGGGTTAGTACACAAAGCACAATGGACAATGCTTACCAAACCATGGGATCACTTGATCCCTCTCGGTACATCTTCTATGCTTTGTGAGTTGATCAACTTGATTCACTCTTGACTTAGTCTTGATCAACCTTGAATCTTTCCAACTCTCTTCGTTTGGATGATGTCTTGAAGGTAAACATGAATGATCACACAATCTTCTTCTTCAAGACATGCTTGCAATAAGCTCAACTCTCAAATGACCAATCTTTGGATAATTCCTTGAATAGCACCTTGGTCGACACAAACTTTTCTTGAAACCAACACATGTACTCCAAGAAAAGCCTATGGACAAAACCTTCAAATATAACTCAACACATGTACTCCAAGAAAAGCCTATGGACAAAACCTTCAAATATAACTCAAGGCAACCATTAGTCCATAGAGATTGTCATCAATTTCCAAAACCAAACATGGGGGCACCGCATGTTCTTTCACCTAACCCTAACCATATCGGTCCTACCGAGTTGCATCCCAGTCCCACCAAAAATCCTAACGGTCACTAGGTTTGCTGAATCGGTCCGACCGAGTTTAACCATTCGGTCCCACCGAGTTTGGCAAATTGTGTGTAACGGTTAGATTTTGTGTGGAGGTTATATATACCCCTCCACCCACTCTTCATTCATGGAGAGAGCCATTAGAACATACCTACACTTCCAATACACATTTTCTGAGAGAGAACCACCTACACTTGTGTTGAGGTCAAGATATTCCATTCCAACCATATGAATCTTGATCTCTAGCCTTCCACAAGTTGCTTTCCACTCAAATCTTCTTTCCACCAAATCCAAATCCTGTGAGAGAGAGTTGAGTGTTGGGGAGACTATCATTTGAAGCACAAGAGCAAGGAGTTCATCATTAACACACCATTTGTTACTTCTTGGAGAGTGGTGTCTCCTAGACTAGCTAGGTGTCACTTGGGAGCCTCCAACAAGATTGTGGAGTTGAACCAAGGAGTTTGTAAGGGCAAGGAGATCGCCTACTTCGTGCAGATCTACCGCTAGTGAGGCAAGTCCTTCGTGGGAGACGACCATGATGGAATAGACAAGGTTGCTTCTTCGTGGACCCTTCGTGGGTGGAGCCCTCCGTGGACTCGCGCAACCATTACCCTCCGTGGGTTGAAGTCTCCATCAACGTGGATGTACGATAGCACCATCTATCGGAAGCACGACAAAAACATCCGTGTCTCCAATTGCGTTTGAATACTCCAAACCCTTCTCTTTACATTCTTGCAAGTTGCATGCTTTACTTTCCGCTGCTCATATACTCATTGCATGCTTGCTTGATATGTATTGTGTTTGTTAAACTTGTGCTTAAACTCCACTTAAACTTAAGAATATTAAAAACTGCAACTTTTGGCACTTAGTGTCTAATCACCCCCCCTCTAGACACCTCTTCTCGATCCTTTCAATTGGTATCAGAGCCAGGTTTCCATTGCCTTGGTTTAAACACCATTGGAGGAAGATGGATGTGTCTACTTTGGGGAGTCTTAGACATAGAGCCCCTATTCTTGATGGAGAGTGTTTTCATGAGTGGAAAAATGAAATGCTTGAGATTTTCAATGAATATCACTTGAACAAGTATATTGCTAGCCCTTGTGCACCTCATGTTGATCCCATGCATCCTACCCTTGATGAATCAATTGACATGATTCGCAATCTTAGAACTGTTAATCTTATCACTAGAGGCTTGCCTAGAAACTTGATTGGATGTTTGCCGACTCTGAAGTGTGCCTACACCATATGGAAATTTCTTGAGGAACTCTTTCCTAATTACTCCTTGAAAGATCTAGATGAAATCCTCCATAAGTCTATTGCTTTGATTAAGATGAGTTCCAATGATCCCAAATTTGGTGACTGCTTATTTGAGCTTACTAATCTTACGAGTGCCAAAAGAGATGTTGGAATCATTAGCAATATCATTTCCAGAGCTA
>NW_024114765.1:0-19268 GCF_003073215.2 Triticum urartu | reverse complement strand
AACCCTAGAAGCTAGCCTATGGTATGATTGTATGTTGTCCTACGGACTAAAACCCTCCGGTTTATATAGACACCAGAGGGGGCTAGGGTTACACAAGGTCGGTTACAAAGGAGGAGATATACATATCCATATTGCCTAGCTTGCCTTCCACGCCAAGTAGAGTCCCATCCGAACACGAGACGAAGTCTTCAATCTTGTATCTTCATAGTCCAACAGTCCGGCCAAAGGATATAGTCCGGCTGTCCGGAGACCCCCTAATCCAGGACTCCCTCAGTAGCCCCTGAACCAGGCTTCAATGACGATGAGTCCGGCAGGCAGTATTGTCTTCGGCATTGCAAGGCGGGTTCCTCCTCCGAATACACCACGGAAGAATTTTAAATACAAGGATAGTGTCCGACCCTGCAAAATAATTTCCACATATCATCGTAGAGAGAATAATATTTCCACAAATCTAATCTGCTGACACATTTTGACAACATGACTTCATGCCATGGCCCGGTGATTATTCGAACCGTTTCCTTTAACTAGCCCCGCACATAACGCGAGGTAGTTTCTTGACACGTCTTGTCAAAGTAGAGATCGTGTCCCCCTTATTACGGGATTCTCATCAATACGGGCGTGGGTAACCCAACCACTCCTAGGACTCCTAGATTTTAGGCAAGTCCCAAACGACCATGAGGAGGACGCTTGATATTCACCCTCTTTATAATGGGTCAAGGTTTTACTTTTTTCCTCCTGTGCTCAATTGAATCCTTCCCCCGCCTCGAGTTCTAACACCCAAAACCCAGGTCAGGTGCTTCGGACCTTCAATCATGCCCGGATCCAGACTCCAAGGCCGGTGGATTCCCTCCTCCGTCACGGAAGAGGATATCAAGAAGTTGAGGGAGGCCAGATACCTGACCGCCGAGGTTTTGCGTCGGCTGCCTGCTCTAGGGCAGGTCGTCCCTACTCCCGAACCCAAGGAGAATGTTGTGTTCGTCTCCCACTTCCTCCGAGGTCTAGGCCTCACTCTGGATCCCTTCGTTAGGGGTTTGATGTTCTATTACGGGCTTGATTTCCACAATCTAGCCCCGGATTCCTTTCTCCACATCTCGGCATTTATTGTCGTATGTGAGGCCTTCCTCCGCATTACCCCTCACTTCGGCCTGTGGCTCAAGACCTTTGATGTGAAGCCGAAGACAGTCAAGGGGCAATATGCAGCGTGCGGGGTGCTTTAATAAGCAAGATTGCTGGAGCTCCGTGGCTAAAAGGTTCCTTTCCAGAGGTGTCCAGATTATGGCAAAGGGAGTGGTTCTACATCACCGCTCCTAGAAGTGCCAAGTGGGTGGCTCCCCCCACCTTTCGCTCGGGCCCTCCACCACAACTGATGTCATGGATCAGCAGGGGCTGAGCTGGGGTCCAGCCAAGGATGTGCCCATATAGCAGATCCGCATCCGGAATCTCTTCAAGGGAGATTTTAGTTTGGTTATGGTAGTGCAAGTCATGCTGGTTCGTCAAGTCCAGCCTTGCAAACGCCGGCCCCTCCGTTTATGGGAATTCAACCCAGAAGGACCGTGCGCTATTCAGAATTTCCTCGGCCTGACGCACGAGGAGATGTACAAGTCGTTCTTCGGACCCCAGATAGAGTGTCCGGACACCTCCGAGGACGTGGGCCTGAGCAGCAACCGCACCGCGGCCCAAGTAAGTAATCCTCTAACCGAACACACTATCTTTCTTTTATCATGACATCATTCCGAAGAATCGCTCTTTGACCAGGACTGGATAGCAAAGGCGAAGATGATCCGGTGTTCGGCTCCCCTTCCCGAAGGCTTGGACAATCCGGTGCTGGAAAAGATGCTCGAGCCAGCACCTTGCCTGGTGCCCTCAAAGGAAGATAAAGGGGGGTGAGGGAGTCCTGGATTAGGGGATCTCTGGACAGCCGGACTATACCTTTGGCTGGACTATTGGACTATGAAGATACAAGATTGAAGACTTCGTCTCGTGTCCGGATGGGACTCTACTTGGCGTGGAAGGCAAGCTAGGCAATACGAATATGGATATCTCCTCCTTTGTAACCGACCTTGTGTAACCCTAACCCTCTCTGGTGTCTATATAAACCGAAGGGTTTTAGTCCGTAGGACAACAATCACAACAGACAATCGTACCATAGGGTAGCTTTTAGGGTTTAGCCTCTCTGATCTCGTGGTAGATCTACTCTTGTACTACCGATATCATCAATATTAATCAAGCAGGACGTAGGGTTTTACCTCCATCAAGAGGGCCCGAACCTGGGTAAAACATCGTGTCCCCTGCCTCCTGTTACCATCCGGCCTAGACGCACAGTTTGGGACCCCCTACCCGAGATCCTCCGGTTTTGACACAGACATTGGTGCTTTCATTGAGAGTTCCGCTGTGCCGTCGCCACCAGGAAGGATGTCTCATCCCGTCTTTAAAGACGGCACTGTTGCTGAGGGACCTTTGGCTATCGGCCAAACTCTCCGGCTAGGTGGTTTTCTTATGACCGCCTGTTCAGCCACTGCGCTGACGATGACTTCTCGGGTCATCGAAAGCAATCTTCACGTTAACTCAGAACTCGCCAAGCAGTTAGATCCAATGGAGCTCTCTTCCCTGGACGAGCTCTTGGATCGCATCGCCGCCCTGGGAGTCGCTACAGACTACGATCAGATTGGGCCTAAACCCGATCTTAGAGAGATCAACTCTCCCAAGTCACCCATCACGTTGCAGTGGTGGAGGAATAATGCGGCAACCCTTCATCTATCTTAAGGACTAGCTATGTCCGGATTCCCGATCCCTCCAAGCCGGATACCCACGGAGGGGAGGACGTCACTCAATGCCTGAACCTAGAATCAGACAGCGGGCTAGATTTATCGGAAAACATCCAAGAGTCCAAACTTCCGAGTTCGGAAACTCCTTGGCCCCTGAGTCTCAGATTGGGTGAGGATTCGGATTCAATTCCACCCACCCACCCAAACATGCGCGATCTATCCCAAATTAGGCAAGAGCCCGAAGAAACAGTACGCCATTACTGGCCCAGATTCCTCCTAGTCATGAACAGGATAAAGGACTGCCGCGAGGAAGACGCAATTCCATTCTTCTGCAATAATTGCACGGACAAGGGAATCCTCAACGCCATAAGTCGCCACGAAATTACACGCTTTGCCGACTTGGTGTCCATAGTACGAAAGTACTGTGCGATGGAAAGCACCTGGAAAACCGAAATAAAATTTTGGGATAATTCGGCCCTGAATACAAACCCAGTCCGAAATAAAAGGGTGCATTATCACAATACACCTGGGTTAACTACCAAAAAGCAAAAGCCCTCTACGGGGCAAGGAACCGTACTAGAGGGATGGCTCAATGGACCCTGCAAAATTCATAGTACAGCGGATGCAATACCAACGCACAGCCTTAGAGCATGTCGGATACTCCGGCAGGTGGCCAAAAGTGGTGAGGATCTACTCCTCCCAAATACCACAGAGCACCATCCCATGGACAACAATCCGGTGTTAACGGTCTTTGAGACCTTTGCGTCAAATAATAAACGCAAGCGAACACTCCGCAGCATGGCCGAAATCTGCCACATAGCAGAAATAAATCCTTGGAGTGACACGACTATTACCTTCAATGCCAGTGACGAACCTAAATTCCGAACAGCCCGAGCACCAGCCGCACTGGTCCTCAGTCCAATCGTGGACGGCTTTCGACTCACCAAGGTACTCATGGACGGCGGCAGCGGATTAAACCTCATCTATGAGGAAACTCTTCAAAAGATGGAAATAGACTGGAGCCGCATTGAGCAAAGTAGCACAACCTTTAGAGGAATCATCCCTAGTCGGGAAGCACGTTGTGCTGGGAAAATCACACTAGACGTGGTATTCGGCATGCCGGATAATTACAGGTCCGAAGAAATTATATTCCAAGTGGCCCCGTTCAGAAGCGGATACCACGCTCTATTAGGGCGGGAGGCGTTTACAATCTTCCAAGCCATACCCCATTACGGGTACATGAAGCTCAAAATGCCCGGGCCCAATGGAATCATCACTCTTGCTAGTGATCCGGACATAGCACTCCGCACCGAAAATAAGACAGCTGCACTAGCCCTTGAGGCACTATCCGAAGCCCTAGCGGCCGAGGAACTAACTGCGTTGCGCTCCACGGTGAACAGGGACGACGTGATACTCGATAAAAGATCCAAGTCCACCTCCTTTAAACCGGCGGACGAAATAGTCAAATTCCAAGTCCATCCAACGGAACCTACAAAAATAGCTTCCATCGGGGCACAATTAAACCCTGATGTCGATGCCACACTGCGAGAGTTCCTATGCGAGAACTGGGACATTTTTTGCCTGGCACCCTTCAGACATGCTAGGAATCCCATGCAGGCTGGCTGAGCACAGCCTAAATATCCTAAAAGGATTCAAGCCAGTCAAGCAGGCCCTTCGACGTTTCTCTGAACCTAAGAGACAAGCCATGGGAGAGGAACTAGCCAAGCTATTGGAGGCCGGATTCATCAGAGACATAAAACATCTTATAAAACACCCGGACTGGCTAGCAAACCTGGTGATGGTACCAAAGAAGGACAAATCCTGGCGCCTGTGCGTTGATTTTAAAGACCTTAACAAGGCTTGCCCAAAGGATCCCTTCCCTCTCCCCCGCATCGATCAAATTATCGACGCTACCGCAGGACACGATTCGTTGTGTTTCCTCGACGCATACTCCGGCTACCATCAAATAAAGATGGCAGAGTCAGACCAAGCCGCAACGGCATTCATCACACCATACGGCCCATTCTGCTTCAACACAATGCCCTTCGGGCTCAAAAACGCCGGCGCAACATATCAGCGCATGATTCAGACATGTCTGGCAAACCAGATCGGCAAAACAGTGGAGGCATACGTAGATGATGTGGTCGTTAAAACAAGACATGTCGAATCTCTAGTAGACGACTTGAGGCTAACATTCGATAACCTCCGAACATACGACATCAAGCTCAACCCGAAAAATGCGTTTTCGGCGTTCCAGCCGGAAAGCTCTTGGGCTTCATTGTATCCGGTAGAGGAATTGAAGCAAATCCAGCCAAGATCCGAGCTCTGTCACAATTGGATATCCCGAAGGACCTCAAACAAATACAAAAATTAACCGGATGCGTGGCGGCTCTAAGCCGCTTTATCTCCCGCTTGGGAGAAAAGGCCCTACCCCTTTACCGCCTCCTTCGGCGCACCGAACACTTCGAGTGGACGGATGCAGCCACGGCCGGACTCGACGAAATAAAAGCCATCTTGGCAACAAACCCAGTCCCGGTCGCGCCAAACATTGGTGAACCAATGCTATTATACATTGCAGCAACCCATCAGGTCGTAAGCGCAGTGCTCGTCATCGAACGAGAAACGGACGGACACAAATTCCCCCTTCAAAAGCCGGTCTATTATGTGTCCACTGTCCTTACTCCGTGCAAGTCACGGTACCTGCACTATCAAAAGATTGCGTACGCGGTATTTATGGCATCCCGGAAGCTGCGACACTACTTTCAAGAGTGTTCAATAATAGTAGCCTCGGAAGTTCCACTTAACGATATTATAAATAACCACGACGTGACGGGCCGGATTGCAAAATGGGCCATTGAGCTCCTCCCATTTGACATAACTTACAAGCCACGACGAGCTATCAAGTCGCAAGTTTTGGCCGACTTCGTCGCAGAATGGACGGAGGCCGAACTCCCTAAAGAGTACAGCACATATTCAAACTGGGTCATGCACTTCAACGGCTCCAAAATGTTGGCCGGTCTAGGGGCTGACGTCGTTTTGACGTCCCCCACAGGAGACACAGTTCAATATGTACTCCAGATAATGTACACATACTCCAACAACGCAGCCGGATATGAGGCCCTTTTACATGGTCTCCGGATGGCAGTATCCATGGGCATTCAACGCCTAGAGGTGTGCGGGGACTCGAACCTTGCAATATCCCAAATAAATGGAGACTTTGATGCCAAGGATCCAAAGATGGCAGCTTATCGCAACGCCCGTCCTAAAAATGTCAGCTCGGTTCAAGGGCTCGAATTTCACCATATAGCCCGGGAAAATAATCAGGCGGCAGATGTCCTGGCATGCATCGGCGCAAAACGCAATGTAGTCCCCCCCCAACATCTTCTTGGAAAGGCTGTTCAAGCCATCCGTAGTATGGGAAGGGGAACCCGACAATAGCATCCCGGACCCAACCGCACTGCCCGACCGAACACTCTGACATAATTGGAGGCTCTGCCAATGAAATAACACCTTCAGCCCACGTAATAATGGCCGTCATCACCCCGTGGACAGAACCATTCCTCGCCTACCTTACTAGGCAGGAACTCCCCGAGGACCAAAATAAGGCACGCTGCATAGTGCGGCGATCTAAAGCCTATAAAGTCCATGAGGAAGAGGTTTATAAGAAAAGCACTACCGGAGTCCTTCAAAGGTGCATCTTCGAAGAGGAAGGGCGGAACCTCCTGGCTGAAATTCATGCCGGACTCGGCGGTCATCACGCTGCAGCTTGGTCCCTTGTAAGCAATGCCTTCCGTACAGGCTTTTATTGGCCGACGGCCCGGGCAGACGCCCATGACTTAGTCCAACGATGCGTCAGTTGCCAGATTTTTGCAAACCAAAGCCATATGCCACCCACCGCCCTCCAAACTATCCCCATCACTTGGCCCTTCACGGTCTGGGGGCTTGACATGGTTGGACCCCTTAAAGGCGGAACCCACAAGAAAAAATACTTACTGGTCATGGTGGATAAGTTCACCAAATGGATAGAAGCCAAGCCTGTTAAGACGGCTGAATCCGGACCGGTGATAGACTTTATATCCAGGGTTATACACCGTTATAGCGTCCCCCACAGCATCATCACTGATAACGGCACGAACTTTACGGCCGACGAGGTAAAACTCTAGTGCAAAAACATGGGCATCAAGCTCGATTATGCTTCCGTCTATCACCCACAAACCAACGGCCAGGTCGAACATGCAAATGGTCTTATCATGAGCGGCATCAAACCCAGATTCAGTGCGGTCCCTTAAGGAATCTAATATGCACTGGGTAGAGGAGCTCGACTCCGTACTCTGGGGGCTGCAGACCACGCGAATCGCACCACCGGATACACACCATTCTTCATGTGTACGGCACAGAGGCAGTTTTGCCCTGCGACATAATTCATGACTCACCTCGAGTGCGCATGCACGAAGAAAGAGAAGCCGAGCTCATCGGCAGGATAGTTTGGACGCCTTGGAGGAAGAGCGTGATGTGGCAAAAGCCCGTTCCGCATTCTATCAATAGCAGGCTTGAAGATACCAAAGCAGAGAAGTACGGGCCAAAAATCACAACGTTGGTGAATTAGTTCTACGCCTGCCGGACAAGAAAAAGGACAAACTCAAGCCCAAGTGGGAAGGTCCCTTCATAATTGACCAAGTCCTGACTGGTGGAGCGTACCGCCTGCGAGATGCATCGGATAACTGACTCGAGCCGAACCCATGGAACGCAGCCCGTCTCCGAAGATTCTATGCCTAGCGCCGGACTCTGTGTTCGTCTCCTTCCTCTGTCCATTTTTATATACTTTCTGTCTTACATTTCTCTCCTTCTCCCGTCCCTCTCTCTTATAGCCTTTAAAGGCTGATAAAGTGACGCGCTATCCGCGCTCATTCAACCTGGGGGCTTCTTTAAACAGAAGCTTATTTATATGGGCTTCATGCCCAACACATGTGTCACACTTCCGCATGTACCTTTTATTCACCATTATATGCATCGATATGACTTAAGTTTTGGCCAAGCTTGGTTGCCTGACTCCTGTGCTTACCCCTACATTCCCGATTGTTCGGCTAGGTGGTAAAGGGAGCACCTCTGCGATTGTTACTGCCGGGTCATCCGGATGTGTACCTCAGACTGGGTGAAGCCGAAAGCTAGCGTTCTTAAGGGAATATTCGGTCGGTGAACTAAAGATGATCTTTTTTTCACTTATTTATCTATACGCCCCCAGATGTTTTTCCTGCGTCTCTTTTCGCAGAATGGACATGCACTTTAGGGCATGCCTCCCAGGGAAAGGAACCCCTAATGGAACTATTCTCCCTGGAAGATGTTTCTTACTAACCATGTAATATAACATAACTAGTTGGGAACTTGTCTGTTCAAGCACTAATGACCCCTACGCCTGGTCTCCATGCATACCCCGGTTCTTATATAACCGCGAGGGTATTCGGACACACTCCGGACCAGGTCCCGAGGCTGAAGCGAAAAGGTCGGCCATGACAAACGATCTACAATCCGGCTAGAAGGCATTATAAATGTCAATTAAATTACATAGTCATTCTGACTAATTGTATTCCTCTTCAATACCATCTAATAGGCTGTCTAATTTACAGTCCTGTTGGGAATACTTTGCGGCCAATTCTACTTGGCCGTATACTAAGCTTACAGGGATCTCCTTCCCGTCAGGCCCCACAGGACCCACCTCGGCCATGTGGTTGGGGTCAGCCTTTGTGTACCACTTCTTCACCATGGCCTAGGCCTCCCTAGTGCCTTGACGGCAGGCCGATATCTTCCACAATCGGAAACGCCGCCGTGCTCCCTTTAGCTTCTCCGCACGCTCTCCAAGACCTTCGGGCACGGAGATGGATGGCCACAGGGCCTGGGCGACGCCTCGCATCGCCTTCCGAACTCGCTCGAGCAGTTGCGAGAGCTCGGGAAGAAGGTCACCCGTAGAACTGGGCATCTCCTCTGCAGGACGACCTGTTAGCACACCTACAGACATTACTCTGTTAGTCGACTTCCCCGCCGAACTTTTTTTCTCTCCAAAGGTTCATTCAAGCACTTACTAAATATGCCGCGCCGAAGCCACTGATTCTCCTTAATGGAGTTTGACAGCTGGGCATGAACATCTTTCAGCTCGACGCCCAGCTTGGTGTTGGCATCTTGGAGATCGTTCTTCTCCCGCCTCACCTTTGTCAGCACCTTCTCACCAGCCTTCAGCTGGCGTAGGAGGTGTTGCCTTTCCGGATTCAATCCGGCGCCATTTGCAATTTCATTTGTCAGACTCGCACCCATGTCGTGCTTCGCAAAATACTTATCTTTCGAAGTGTATATTACCAGAGGGGGTCTCCTTGGGCTCCCCTGCCGCGGCTAGTGCGGCCTCAAGTTGGGCTTTGCACTCTTCCAGCTCCTGGGACAGTAGGGAATTCTTTTCTGTAAGAACCTGCATAACATATGATCCTTAAATCAGTTATTCTAACTGTTTCAACTCTCGGGGGCTACTGGTATATGTATATAATTACCAAAATTTTCTTACCCGTATGTCTTTTACATATTGCTCCGTGGCTCTGGCTAGACCATTTTGAGCGTCACAGAGGTACGCATCTCCCGAATTGAAAGCATCTAATGCCTCTCGGGAGAAACAAGCGTCACGAAGAATTGTCCGGCGACGCCTGTGGTTCATGGCACTCTCCACCTCAGAGTTGGTGGCAGACAACCTATCCACGTCCTCCGTTGGAGGAGCGTCCGGAGTGCGCCTTGTGTTCACCTCCGCCTCCGGACCAGGCTTTGGAGTCTGGCTGGTGGAGGCGCGATTGGCAGCCTCTCCGGATATAGTCCGGCGAGGTCTCTTTGTCCTGAAGAGAGCATGAATGTTAACATGCCTTGAAGGTATAACACCTGGGATAAGGGGGCGCGCCATACCTTTGCGCTGACGTCTCGATCCGGACTGCACCTCTTTTCTGCCCACGGGGCCCTGCGGCCCCTCGTTGGCTTGTCGCCGCAGGTTCGGCCTCCCGTCTCAAAAACCTCCCCTGCAAAGCTCGGTTGTAATCAGGAAACTGAAAACACGAGAGGGCGGACCCCTATTCGGGGTATTGGGACTTCAATCTCAGTTACCTAGGAGGCCGGGATTATCCCTGGGTAATCGGCCGTAATGGCCACCATGGCGTTGTCGTTGCTCAATTGATGAAACACTCCATCAATCAGCTCCACAGATAAGTCCGGATCCTCTTGAGAGGACGGGTCGAGGGACCATCCTGGGTCCTCGGGTTGTGGAGGAGGGCTGTTTATTTCTTTAACAGCCTGGCGCAGTTCCTGCGTTAAAGTCGTTAGACTGAATATTTAACAATGGGAATATAAAACGGATGGGCAAGTAAACCACTTACCCAGCTTGGGGGATTGTACATAGAAAATCCACCTGCGGGTTGTCCCTTGTACAAAGCGGACAAGGTCTTTGTTAGGGCCGCAGCCGAATCCGGTCCCTTACGGCCGTAGCGGGTGGCGTCGTCCTCCCCGTTGAAATCCCACATGGGGTGGCCTCTGTACTGTAGCGGCTGCACCCCTCACATGATGCATGCGGCCATGACACCGATCATGGTCAGTCCGGAATGAGCTAACAATCTTATCCGGCTCATCAGGTAACGGACGTCCTTGTCACTTTCCCTCTGAGGGCTCCGTGGACGCCAACTTAGGCGCTTCTTTAGTGGAGCACTGCCGAACTCAGGGAGGTTGATCCAGACAGGATCCGGCAGCGGGACGTCCTCTATGTAAAACCATTCCGAAGGCCAGTCCTCGGACGCCTTCTTTGGGGTTCTGGATAGATATCCGGTCCCGGTGATGCGCCACACTTCGGCTCCGCCCACTTGATATATCGACCCCTTCTGAGAGCGGGGCACAAGGCAGAATAGCTCTTTCCACAGCCCGAAATGAGCCTCAACACCCAAGAACAGCTCGCAGAGGGCTACGAAGCCCGTGATATGCAATACGGAGGCAGACGTAAGATTGTGTAGCTGGAGGCCATAGAACTCCAGGAGCCCCCGGAGAAATGGATGGATTGGAAGTCCGAGCCCTCTTATTAAATAAGGGACGAGGCATACCCACTCTCCTTTTGGAGGGATTAGGGGCACTCTCCGCTTGCTCTCCGCCATTATAGATGGCAAGACGCTCGAACCGGGACCATATAGGCCGGGGGGAGAAATCCCTTGGTCTGGAGCGTCACTAGCTGCTATGTAGGATGGTGCATCTCTCCCAATATCCAGGCTGAGGGCTGGAGGGCGAGAAAGGAGGAGTTGCGACGGCTGGCCATGGTGGTATGGACCTTTGTCGGATGCGCTCTGATGAACACTCGCGAAGGGGAGAAGGTGTGGTTTGGATCTAAATCCTCGTCCCCTTAAATGGGCGGCTCATTTACGCGGCTAGGGGTGTGGATGTAAAAACACTCAGACTTTTCATATTCGTTTGACACGTGGGAGACGGCCATTATTGGGCGTAGAAGCCGGGAGCGCAACATTTACAAGAAACCGGACTTTATTCGAACAGGTACATGGAATTTGAAGGAGAACCCACCTAGCAATGCCGGAAGACAATCTGCGCGCCGGACTCATCGTCATTGAAGCCTGGTTCGGGGGCTACTGAGGGAGTCCTGGATTAGGGGGTGTCCGGATGGCCGGACTATACCTTCAGCCGGACTCCTGGATATGAAGATACAAGATTGAAGACTTTGTCCCGTGTCCGGAAGGACTTTCCTTGGCATGGAAGGCAAGCTTGGCGATACGGATATATAGATCTCCTACCATTGTAACCGACTTTGTGTAACCCTAACCCTCTCCGGTGTCTATATAAACCGGAGGGTTTTAGTCCTAGGACAACATACAGAACAACAATCATACCAATAGGCTAGCTTCTAGGGTTTAGCCTCTCTGATCTCGTGGTAGATCTACTCTTGTACTACCCATATCATCAATATTAATCAAGCAGGACGTAGGGTTTTACCTCCATCAAGAGGGCCCGAACCTGGGTAAAACTTCGTGTCCCTTGCCTCCTGTTACCATCCGGCCTAGACGCACAGTTCGGGACCCCCTACCCGAGATCCGCCGGTTTTGACACCGACAAGGACCCCGTGGTGTGGAGGGCTGGATTAATAGTAGATGGTGGAGGGGTGCCCGTGGAGGGGTGGTTGAACAGTAGCCGGTGGAGTAGCGCACGGTGGAGGTTGGACGAAAAGGAGCCCGTGGAGGCTGAAGGAGGTCGACGGTAGCCCATGGAGGCTGGAGGAGGTCGACGGTGGAGATGAACAATATCCCGTGGAGTCCCATTTTGCGGTACGCCACACCACTCCCGATGAACAGGACCCCTATTTCGACCGTAGCGCTCCAACACAAGTCCGTTTCGTCCGTCTTGCGGTACACCACACCACTCCCGATCAACAGGACCCCTGTTTCGACCGTAGGAGGTCAGTTTCCTCTGTTTTGCGGTACGCCACACCCCTCCCGATCAATAGGACCCCGTTCCGAACGTAGGAGGTCCTTTTCCTCCGTTGTGCGGTGCGCCAGGCCTCGTTTCCATTGCCTGTTCCGTCCAAGCCCTCCCGATGAACACGACCACATATTCCGTTCCGACCCAGTCGGTTGGCTCCCACGCGTTCCGTTGCCTCCCGATGAACATGACGCATTCCGTTGCCTCCCCACGAACACGACACATTCCTTTGCCTCCCCATGAACACGACGATGCTGTTTCTCCGTTCCGACCTAGCCATGTACACGAGCCCTGGCCGTACGTACGCGTGAGCAGGCATTCGAGACCCCGCCCATATGTACACATATGTGGCCGTATTTTCTTTCTTGCACCCTAGCCGATGTACGTACGTGTACATGCTACATGCGCGCCTCTACTACGACACGTACGCGCCTCTACTACAACACGTGCACGCCTCTACATCCACTAGTATATATGTACGTACACGTTCGCGACCAGAATGACAACGCTACGTACGCTTCGACCAGGTGGGTCCCGACTGTCAGGCACTTCCTTGCCTGCGAAGATGTAGCTGGTGGGTCCCAGCAATCAGGGGGCGAATCGTTTTTTTTTGCCCGGACGCACTTCCTTGCATGCGAAGATGTAGCTGGCGGGTCCCAGCAGTCGGGGGGCTGGTGGGTCCCAGCAGTCAGGGGGGCGAATCGTTTTGGTTTTTTCTGCCCGGACGCACTTCCTTGCGTGCGAAGATGTAGCTGGTGGGTCCCAGCAGTCAGGGGGGCGAACCGTTTTTTTGCCCGGACTCACTTCCTTGCGTGCGAAGGTGTAGCTGGTGGGTCCCAACAGTCAGGGGGGAAACATTTTTTTTGCGAAATACGGTGGCCCATCCGGTGGGTCCCTGCTGTCAGGTGGAGGAATCATTATTTTCCGCGTAATAAGGAGGCACTTCCTTGCTGCCGCCGTGGACCCAGCTGTCAGCCTCTCCACGTACAGTCCACATCCGATGGAAGTCGTTCCATGACCACGCCGCGCCGAGAGCACCAGGGCGGTGGACGACGGCGAGGCCTAGGAAGGGGACGACGGGGAGCCGGGGAAGATGCGGTAGTGGAAGCTCGCATGCGCGCGGAGAGGAGTACGAGGGTTCACTGGTTCGGCTGCGGTGTGAGGCTGCCGTCGCCGCTGGGCCTAGCCAGCGGTGGGAATAGTAGGGGGCGGTGAGGCCTCCACGGCAGCACAGCCGGCCACGGGAGGTAGGAGCATGCGGCACGACCGGCATTGCTTTGGGCGGCTGGAGCAAGAAGACCAGAGGTTGAAGAAGCACTACGGCCGTTGGATGGACATCGTACGGTCAATGGAGCTAGAATCGTTCATATTGACTAAGTTGACAAAGCCCTTCGTCCCTGTCAACTTAGTAGGCCCACAAGTCAGCCTCCCACCAAGGTGGGTCCTAGCTAGCCGGGGGAGTATTCATTTTTTTGTGCGTAATAAGGAGGCACTTCCGGTGGGTCCGAGCTGACAGCGGGGGGAACGTTTTTTTCGCGAAATATGGTGGCACGTCCGGTGGGTCCCAGCAGTCAGGGGGAAACAATTTTTTTCGCAAAATACTGGTGGCCCGTCCGGTGGGTCCCTGCTGTCAGGTGGAGGAATAATTATTTTGCACGTAATAAGGAGGCACTTCCTTGCTGCGGCCGTGGACCCAGCTGTCAGCCTCTCCACGTACAGTCCACGTCCGATGGAAGCCGTTCCTTGACCACGTTGACCACGCCGCGCCGAGCGCAGCAGGGCTATATATATAATAATTTATATATAGCTCATGGAAACTTCTTATGCAATTTATTGCAGTCATTTTTTTGGTTGGCTAGGGCCAATTTCGCATATTTCTGTGGGTTCCAAACTATTTTTAATACCGAAATGTCCAGCCATATTTAAAGTACTTCGAAGATATATTTAAATTAGGTTAATGCCCAGTGAAATAGGAGTATGAAAATGTGATAAAATTCAGAAATTATAAAGTAATTGCCAATTTGTCATCTGTTTTTATATTTACAACCCATTTCATATTACTTTCAAGATTTCCAGGCGTCTTGAAAGAGTTGCAGCCCATCAGGGCGTAGAAAAATAAGTAGGCATGGATTGGGTATTCTTCAGAAAAAATAAACTGGGCTCATTTTCACAAAGAAAAAATAGCTGGGCTGGTCACATGGTGAACATAAAATATAAGCCTTGGCTAGACGGGCCACAGCCCAGTTCAAACCCTGCTCCGTCTCAACAATACCAAACAAAAAAATACTGCTCGAGTAGCTATGTCCCAGGTGTCAGCCGATCTTGTGCTATTCTCTTGTCTATTGACTATATACGCTCACAATGTCATGGGTCCTAGATGTCAGGAAAACACTAGGAGGAAGCATTTTATTTTTCCATACGCTGACGTGGTGGGCCCCTACTGTCATCCTCTCCACGTACTTCTGCCGATTCCTGTTGTTTGTTGACCATGTTGACAACGCGAGAGGGCGGCGCCGCGGCGAGCGCACCAAAGCGGGCGGAGGACGTCGGCATTAACGATTTAGGAGACGGTGGGGCGGCGATGCGTGTGACGAAGCTATGTACCTAGGGTAGGGTCATGGACCTGTCCAAACTGCCCTACCCAAGGACATCTCCAGAAGGAATCACCTTTCAATCGACTTGGAAGTGTTCCACTCGACAGACTCAAAGACACTCTACCAAGAAGCGATCACTCGACCAAGACCAAAGCACTCGACGGCCAGGAGACCTAAAGGCACTCCGCATGCTAACGGTCGGTTATTAAGTAGCCTTTATGGTCATCATAGCACTTTATTAGGGGCGTTATCAGTAACGCCCAACCTTAATGTATTTAAAACCCTGCATAACTAAGGGCCGGAGGGGTTCGGCGAACTCTATATAAGCCACCCCCTCCTCAGTGTAAAGGGTTCGCACCCCTGTAAACCATACACGCATAATCCAGTCGACCACCTCCGGGCTCCGAGACGTAGGGCTATTACTTCCTCCGAGAAGGGCCTGAACTCGTAAACCTCGCATGCTTACAACTTCTCCATAGCTAAGATCTTGCCTCTCCATACTTACCCCCCTACAGTACTGTCAGACTTAGAACCACGACAGTTGGCGCCCACCATGGGGCAGGTGTTTTAGCGATTTGTTGGAGGAGTTGCGATCTTTTCCTATCCGAATCATCATGGTTTCCGGTGGAGTTTTGGTGGAGGGCCGCGAGATCCGTCTCGGCGCGCTCACGTTCATCGCCGACGACTCTGCTTGGCTTCAGGAGGCTCCGCTCGACGTGGACGCGCTCCCTGTCCGCGGGGCGATGCACTTTCGCGCGTGCGCCCGTGGCATCCTTTTGCGGCAACCGTCGACCCACTATCGGTCGGCTCCTATGCTGTCCTCCCTCCCTGTTTCCCGCCGGCGCAAGCGCTCCGGTCGGTCGAGACTTCAGCGGTGGGTGAGACACGCGGTGGCACGCCAGTCGGCCACCCCTCATGTCGCGGCGATCGAGCCCGACGAATCCCTCTACGGCCTGTTCGATCTATCGACTGGCTCTACAGAGTCCGCATCCGAGTGCGACAGCAGCGATCCGGCGGCGGAGGTTTTGATGGTCGATGGACCACCCAGTCCTCCCGGTTTTCCCGGCACTGACGGAGGCGCGGGTGGAGGCGACCCGTCGCGTCCCCATGAGGAATATCTCCCCGAGCCTCTCACGTTGCTGCAGAGAGAAGAACTTCGTCGCCAGAACATGGATGCGCTGCACACTCCTATCGTCGGAGAAACCCCCGAGGCTCGTGCCTTGGAGGACGTGCGCCTGGCAAACTTGGCCAAGCGCACTCGACTGGAGAACCTCCAACGAGCACTCGACGAGCGTGCGTGACAATGGGTTCCTGAATCCAGTCGACGTCAGCTCTTTCCGCCCCCGCAGGTATATTTAACTCCGATTCAGAATTTAGCGACTGCAGCCCGTATAGCAGAGTTGATTCAGCCTTCCCAGTCGGAGGCTGGCAGAGGCTTGCTGTAGATCAGAGCGTTACTTCGGGCAGCAGGGGACCAGAATTCCGCTGTTTCTCAGTCGCGGAACAAGATTCACAGCAGATCCGTTGCTGCAGACACATTCCAGTCGGCTCATAGCCCAAGATCGCCCCTGAGGCGTGAAGGACGTGGAGACCGGCGTAATCAGTATGGGAACTGTGAGAAATATGATCACCGATTCGATCATAATGATCGACGTCGAGTGCCCACCCCTCCTCCGAGGAGCGGGTCGTATGCGCCTCGACAGCAGGATGACAGGCGTGCTCGTAGTGTTGGGCGAAGGAGTCCAGTCGACTCCAAGGAGCCAGTCTTTGATGCGAGATCCATTCTCGTTCAATGTTTGGTCGACAGGAACAGAGCTCACCGAGAAGGTCACGACATAGATGCACCTACCAGCAGCAGAGCACATGTTTCGGGGCCAGAGTGCTTTAGCAGAGCCATCAGGGCCGCTGTGATTCCTCCCAACTTCAGGTTGGCGACTGGAGTCAGCAAGTTCACTGGTGAGTCCAAGCCCGATACTTGGCTTGAAGATTACCGAGTGGCCGTCCAGATTGGCGGCGGCAATGATGAAGTGGCCATGAAGCACCTGCCTCTCATGTTGGAGGGCTCGGCCAGAGCGTGGCTAAACCAGTTAGCACCCAGCAGCATTTACACTTGGGAAGATCTCGCCCGAGTGTTTGTCACCACATTTGAAGGAACATGCAAGCGACAGGCAGGGCTGACGGAACTGCGGTCTTGCGTGCAGAAGCCGAATGAAACATTGAGGGATTACATCCAGAGATGGATCACGTTACATCACATGGTAGAGAATGCGCCTGACCACCAAGCAGTCTGCACCTTCAAAGAAGGCGTCAAGTACAGAGAACTGAATCTGAAATTCGGTCGGACCAGAGATATGTCTTTGAACCGGATGATGGAGATTGCCACCAAGTACGCTAATGGTGAAGATGAGGATCGACTCACGAGTGGCAAGCTCAAGTCAGTCGCCCAAGAAACCGGAGGAAATTCCAATCGAAAACAGAAGCGGAAAGCCGAGCCAGCTGCTCCTGGGGAAGCCTTGGCCGTAACCCAAGGAAAGTTTAAAGGGAAACCCAAAGGACCTTGGAACCCCAAGAAAGTTAAAGATCAAGACGGAAATGATGTGTTGGACTAGCCATGTCTCGTCCACACCAAGAAAGATGAAGAGGGTAATTTTATTTACCCGAAACATACCACTCGACAGTGTCGACTCTTGATCCAGCAGTTCCAGGGCAAGCAGCCCAAAGATAAGGAAAAGGAGTCGGACAAAGTTGAGGACAAGGAAGATAGTGACGATGGATACCCCCAGGTCAATTCCACCCTGATGATTTTTGCTGATGTTGAAAGCAAAAGTCGACTGAAAGTTATCAACCGAGAAGTGAATATGGTTGCTCTGGCGACACCCAGTTATCTGAAGTGGTCTCAGACTGCCATAACTTTTGACCGGTCCGATCACCCAACGCACATCGCTGTTGGAAATATGCCCTAGAGGCAATAATAAATTGATTATTATTATATTTCCTTGTTCATGGTAATCGTTTATTATCCATGCTAGAATTGTATTGATAGGAAACTCAGATACATGTGTGGATACATAGACAACACCATGTCCCTAGTAAGCCTCTAGTTGACTGGCTCGTTGATCAATAGATGGTTACGGTTTCCTGACCATGGACATTGGATGTCATTGATAACGGGATCACATCATTAGGAGAATGATGTGATGGACAAGACCCAATCCTAAGCATAGCACTAGATCGTGTAGTTCGTATGCTAAAGCTTTTCTAATGTCAAGTATCATTTCCTTAGACCATGAGATTGTGCTACTCCCGGATACCGTAGGAGTGCTTTGGGTGTGCCAAACGTCACAACGTAACTGGGTGGCTATAAAGGTACACTACGGGTATCTCCGAAAGTGTCTGTTGGGTTAGCACGAATCGACACTGGGATTTGTCAGTCCGTGTGACGGAGAGGTCTCTCCGGGCCCACTCGGTAGGACATCATCATAATGTGCACAATGTGATCAAGGAGTTGATCACAGGATGATTTGTTACGGAACGAGTAAAGAGACTTGCCGGTAACGAGATTGAACAAGGTATCGGGATACCGACGATCGAATCTCGGGCAAGTACAATACCGCTAGACAAAGGGAATTGTATACGGGATTGATTGAGTCCTTGACATCGTGGTTCATCCGATGAGATCATCATGGAACATGTAGGAGCCAACATGGGTATCCAGATCCCGCTGTTGGTTATTGACCGGAGAACGTCTCGGTCATGTCTACGTGTCTCCCGAACCCATAGGGTCTACACACTTAAGGTTCGATGACGCTAGGGTTGTAAAGGAAGTTTGTATGTGGTTACCGAATGTTCTTCGGAGTCCCCGATGAGATCCCGGACGTCACGAGGAGTTCCGGAATGGTCCGGAGGTAAAGATTTATATATGGGAAGTCCTGTTTTGGTCACCGGAAAAGTTTTGGGGTTTATCGGTAACGTACCGGGACCACCGGGAGGGTCCTGGGGGTCCACCGAGTGGGGCCACCAGTCCCGGAGGCTTGCGTGGGCCAAGAGTGGTGAGGGACCAGCCCCTGAGTGGGCTGGTGCGCCTCCCACAAGGCCCAAGGCGCAGCAAAGGAGGAGAAGGGGAAACCCTAGGCTTAGATGGGCCCTAAGGCCCACCCTAGGGGGCGCCCCCCTCTTCCCCTCTTGGCCGCCACCCCAAGACCCATCTAGGGCTGCCGCGCCTCTAGGGGTGGGAACCCTAGAGGGGGCGCACCCTCCTTCCCTTCCCCTATATATATGAGGCCTAGGGGCTGCCCAATACACGCGATCTGATCTCTGCCTGTTGGTGCAGCCCTCCCTCTCTTTCTCCTCATATCTCGCGGTGCTTGGCGAAGCCCTGCAGGATTGCCACGCTCCTCCATCACCACCACGCCGTTGTGCTGCT
>NW_024114764.1:0-38407 GCF_003073215.2 Triticum urartu | reverse complement strand
TCCTTCGTTGACCGTGAGAGCTTGTGATGGGCTAAGTTGGGACACCCCTGCAGGGTTTTGAACTTTCGAAAGCCATGCTCGCGGTTATGGGCAGATGGGAATTTGTTAATGTCCGGTTGTAGAGAACTTGACACTTAACTTAATTAAAATGCATCAACCGCGTGTGTAGTCGTGATGGTCTCTTCTCGGCAGGGTCCGGGAAGTGAACACGGTGTTGGAGTTATGCTTGAACGTAAGTAGTTTCAGGATCACTTCTTGATCACTTCTAGTTCACGACCGTGCTTTGCCTTCTCTTCTCGCTCTCTTTTGCGTAAGTTAGCCACCATATATGCTAGTGCTTGCTGCAGCTCCACCTCTCATACCTTTTCCCTACCCATAAGCTTAAATAGTCTTGATCGCGAGGGTGTGAGATTGCTGAGTCCCAGTGACTCATAGTTTACTTCCAAAACCAGTTGCAGGTGCCGATGATACCGTGCCGGTGACGCAACCGAGCTCAAGGAGGAGCTAGATGAAGATCTTGTTCGTTATGTTGTTCCGTTTCTAGTTGATCAGTTGTGGAGCCCAGTTGGGGCGATCAGGGACCTAGCATTAGGGGTTTTCTTTCTTTATTTGGTTCCATAGTTGGACCTTGATTGTATCTGGATGATGTAATGCTATATTCATGTATTGTGTGAAGTGGCGATTGTATGCCAACTCTGTACCTCTTTCTTATTCAGTACATGGGATGTGTAAAGATTACCCCTCTTGCGACATGCCTACAATGCCGTTATGCTTTTAAGTCGTGCTCCGACACGTGGGAGATATATCCGCATCGTGGGTGTCACAAAACCTTTACTTGTCCTCAAGCAATTCAGTTGATAAACTGAAAGTGATAAAGAAAGACTTTTACAAACTCTGTTTGCTCTTGTTGTTGTAAATATGTAAAGCCAGCATTCAAGTTTTCAGCAAAGATTATGAACTTACCACATTCACAATTACGCGTAGGTCTCAAGTTTACTCATATCAATGGCATAATCAACTAGCGAGCAATAATAATAAATCTCAGATGACAACACTTTCTCAAAACAATCATAATATGATATAACACGATGGTATCTCGCTAGCCCTTTCTGAGACCGCAAAACATAAATGCAAAGCATCTTTAAAGATCAAGGACTGACTAGACATTGTAATTCATGGTAAAAGAGATCTAGTCAAGTCATACTCAATGTAAACTAACAGTAATGAATCCAAATGACAGTGGTGCTCTCCAACTGGTGCTTTTTAATAAGAGGAGGATGACTCAACATGAAAGTAAATAGATAGGCCCTTCGTAGAGGGAAGCAGGGATTTTTAGAGGTGCCAGAGCTCAGTTTTGAAATAGAGGTGAATAATATTTTGAGCGGTATACTTTCATTGTCAACATAACAACCAAGAGATGGCAATATCTTCCATGCTAGACACATTATAGGCGGTTCCCAAATAGAATGGTAAAGTTTATACTCCCCCTTCCACCAACGAGCATCAATCCATGGGTTGCTCGAAACAACGAGTGCCTCCAACTAACAAGAGTCCCAGGGGGAGTTTTGTTTGCAATTATTTTGATTTGATTTGCATAAAGCATGGGACTGGGCATCCCGGTGACCAGCCATTCTTCTCGTGAGTGAGGAGCGGAGTCCACTCCTCTTGAGAATAACCCGCCTAACATGGAAGATACGGACAACCCTAGTTGATACATGAGCTATTCGAGCATACAAAACAGGATATTTATTTGAAGGTTTAGAGTTTGGCACATACAAATTTACTTGGAACGGCAGGTAGATACCGTATATAGGTAGGTATGGTGGACTCATATCGAATAACTTTGGGGTTTATGGAGTTGGATGCACAAGCAGTATTCCCGCTTAGTACAGGTGAAGGATAGCAAAAGACTGGGAAGCGACCAGCTAGATAGCGACAACAGTCATGAACATGCATTAAAATTAATCAACACCGAATGCAAGCGTGAGTAGGATATAATCCACCATGAACATAAATATCGTGAAGGCTATGTTGATTTTGTTTCAACTACATGCGTGAACATGAGCCAAGTCAAGTCACTTAAATCATTCAGAGGAGGATACCACCCTATCACACCACATCATAACCATTTTAATAGCATGTTGGCACGCAAGTTAAGCCATTATAAGCTCCTAGCTAATCAAGCATGGCACAAGAAACTATGATCTCTAGTTGTCATTGCAAACATGTTTATTCATAATAGGCTGAATCAGGAACGATGAACTAATCATATTTACAAAAACAAGAGAGGTCGAGTTCATACCAGCTTTTCTCATCTCAGTCAGTCCATCATATATCGTCATAATTGCCTTTCACTTTCACGACCGAATGATGTGAATAATAATAATAGTGCACGTGCATTGGACTAAGCTGGAATCTGCAAGCATTCAATAAACAGGAGAAGACAAGGCAATATGGGCTCTTTTGTCAGATCAACAATAATGCATATAAGAGCTACTTCAACAATTTAATTATGGTCTTCTCCTATTGACCCCCAAAGAAAAGAAAAGAAATAAAACTATTTACACGGGAAAGCTCCCAACAAACAAAAGAAGAACAGGAAATCTTTTTGGGTTTTCTTTTTAATTACTACTACAAGCATGGAAAGTAAACTAATTAAAAGCTAAAACTAAATTTTTTTGGTTTTTCTTAAGGTTTATTAAACACACAAGAAGAAAGCATAAAAAGGAAAATAAACTAGCATGGATGATACAATGAAAAAGTATGAGAACCGACATCTAGCAATGAGTGTGTGAACATGAATTTAATGTTGGTGAGAAATACGTACTCCCCCAAGCTTAGGCTTTTGGCCTAAGTTGGTCTATGGCCACGGCTGGCCTGGCGGATATCCATAATAATAGTTGGGGTCGTACTGAGATGCAGTGGCTATCGCCTCCTGAGCTGCAGCATGGCGACGAGCGGCCTCCGCCCTCCTCTCATACTCATCTGCCTCCTCTCTGGTAATAACATATCTTCCTTTTGCCTGATAATCAAAGAAGGCAGGAGCAAGGAGAGTAATACGGACAGCACGATGTCTGTCAAATATCAAGCGATACTGGAGAGGTGATTCATTTCTCTCGACAAATTGGTGGTGAACCATAGCATTAAAATCTAGGTAAGAAGGAGGTAATTCAATATCATCATTACGTATAGATACACCAAGATAATCGGCTAAGCGGGTTGCATAAATTCCACCAAAGAAATCTCCATTAAATCTATTAAGATGCAACCTACGTGCAACAATGGCTCCCAAATTATAAGATTTGTCTCCTAAAACAGCACTCCTAAGAATACTGAGGTCGGGGACACACATGTGACATGCCTCATCTTTACCATTAATGCATCTACCTATGAAGAGAGCAAAATAATGTATAGCAGGAAAATGAATGCTCCCTATGGTAGCTTGTGTTATATCTCTATATTCCCCCATAGTTATACAAGCAAGAAAATCTCTAAATTCAGATTTGCGAGGTTCCCTGATACTACCCCATTGTGGAAGTTTGCAAGCAGTGGTAAAATCCTCTAAGTCCATAGTGTAAGAATTTTCATAAAGATCAAACAGGACAGCTGGAGAATTACGTGAAGATGAAAATTCAAACCTCCTCACAAAGGAACTAGTGAGATAGTGATACTGTTTGCACTTCTCTTCCTTGAAGCTCACAAGATCGGCGTTATGCAAATATGCGTACTTGCAAGAAGAGCTTCAGTCTTCGAAACCGCTGCGCGAGTTAAATTCTTCCTTAATCCCCGCTCGATCCATGAAGTTTTCCGAAGGCCATTCACAAGGACGCACTGGAGCGTTTCTTGGTGGCTCATCATCAGAATCACGCATTGCAAGCCTGGGCTCTTGTTTCCTTGAAGAGCCCCCTTGGTACATTTTCCAAAACATATTTCTTCCTCTGAAAAATTTCTGAATTTTTTAGTAACTTCAAACTAAAAGTGAACCAAACTCAATAATATTGATAGCAACTACTCCTACAAGTGCCTAGAGCCTATATCATGCATCAAAACTACTTTTGACCATATAAATTTGACATGGAAACTCAAGAACAGGGTCACCTAAGCAGCAAAAATTTGCAATGAATAAAGCACTAGAACAAAAACTAATTGGACCAATGGAGGAGTCACATACCAAGGAACAATCTCCCCAAGCAGTTTTGTGAGAGGTGCTTTGAGCAAGGAGATCGAAAATGGCAGCACAATGAGCTTGGACTCGGGTATGAACTGGATATTCGTGTTTGTGGGAGGAAGAAGAAGTGTGTGGGCGAAAGGATAAGTGGAGGAGGGCCACCGTGGGCCCACGAGGCAGGGGGCGCGCCCAGGGGGTAGGGTGCACCCTCCACCCTCGTGGCCAGGTGGATGACCCCCCTGCTATGTTCTCGGTGCCAAATATTCTAGAAAAAATTATATTTAAATTTCAGGGCATTTGGAGAACTTTTATTTTCGGGGTATTTTTATATTGCACGGATAACCAGATAACTGACAGAAAAATACTGATTTTATTTTATTTAATATAAATAAATGAAAGTAAAAAGAGGGTACAGAGAGTTGTGCCTTGTAGTTTCATCCATCTCATGCTCATCAAAAGGAATCACTAACAAGGTTGATCAAGTCTTGTTAACGAACTCATTCCGAATAACATGGAACCGGAGAAATTTCGAATAACACTATGTTACCTCAACGGGGATATGCACATCCCCAATAATAAGAATATCATATTTCTTCTTGACAGTAGGAAGAGGAAATTCAAAACCTCCAAATATAATCGATGGAATTTTTCCAATTGAGTTGATACTATGAACTTGAGGTTGTTTCCTCGGAAAGTGTATCGTATGCTCATTACCATTAACATGAAAAGTGGCATTGCCTTTAGTGCAATCAATAACAGCCCCTGCAGTATTCAAAAAGGGTCTTCCAAGAATAATATACATACTATCGTCCTCGGGAATATCAAGAATAATAAAGTCCGTTAAAATAGTAACGTTTGCAACTACAACAGGCACATTCTCACAAATACCGACAGGTATAGCAGTTGATTTATCAGCCATTTGCAAAGATATTTCAATAGGTGTCAACTTATTCAAATCAAGACTACGATATAAAGAGAGAGGCACAACACTAACACCGGCTCCAAGATCACATAAAGCAGTTTTAACATAGTTTCTTTTAATGGAGCATGGTATAGTAGGTACTCCTAGATCTCCTAGTTTCTTAGGTATTCCACCTTTAAAATTATAATTAGCAAGCATGGTGGAAATTTCATCTTCCGGTATCTTTATTTTATTTGTAATAATATTTTTCATATACTTAGCATAAGGATTGGTTTTGAGCATATCAGTTAATCGCATACGCAAAAAGATAGGTCTAATCATTTCATCAAAGCGCTCAAAATCCTCATCATCCTTTTTCTTGGATGGTTTGGGAGGAAAAGGCATGGGTTTCTGAACCCATGGTTCCCTTTCTTTACCATGTTTCCTCGCGACAAAGTCTTTCTTATCATAACGTTGATTCTTTGATTGTGGGTTATCAAGATCAACAACAGGTTCAATTTCTATATCATTATCATTACTAGGTTGAGCATCATCATGAACATTATCATTAACATTATCACTAGTTTCAGGTTCATTGCCAGATTGTGTTTCAGCATCAGAGATAGAGATATCATTTGGATTCTTAGGTGTTTCAGTAATAGGTTCACTAGAAGTATGCAAAGTCCTATCATTTTTATTTTTCTTCCTTTTAGAAGGACTAGGTGCATCTACATTATTTCTCTGAGAATTTTGCTCAATTCTGTTAGGGTGGCCTTCAGGATACAAAGGTTCCTGAGTCATTTTACCACCTATAGTCATAACTCTAACAACATTATCATTATTCTTGCTATTTAATTCATTGAGCAAATCATTTTGAGCTTTAAGTACTTGTTCTACTTGAGTGGTAACCATAGAAGCATGTTTACTAATAAGTTTAAGTTCACCTTCAACATTAGCCATATAATCACCCAAGTGTTCAAGCATATTTGAATTGTATTTCAATTGTCTACCAAAATAAGCATTAAAATCTTCTTTCTTAGCCATAAATTTATCAAACTCATCTAAGCATGGGCTAGCAAACTTAGTAAATGGGATTTCAGCTTTATCATATCTATGGAGAGAATTTACCTTTACTACCTGTGTCGGGTCATCAAGACCATGTACTTCTTCAATAGGTAATGGATTAAGATCATATGTTTCTTCAACAGGCGGAAAATTAAGACCGTGTATTTGTTCAATAGGAGGTAAATTCTTAACATCTTCAGCTTTAATACCAACATATTATTCAATAGAATTTCAGCTTCATTCGGTGTTCTTTCCCTGAAAACAGAACCGGCACAACTATCCAGGTAATCTCTGGAAGCATCGGTTAGTCCATTATAAAAGATATCAAGTATTTCAATTTTCTTAAGAGGATGATCAGGCAAAGCATTAAGTAATTGGAGAAGCCTCCCCCAAGCTTGTGGGAGACTCTCTTCTTCAGTTTGCACAAAATTATATATATATCCCTTAAAGCAGCTTGTTTCTTATGAGCAGAGAAATATTTAGCAGAGAAGTAATAAATCATATCCTGGGGACTACGCACACAACCAGGTTCAAGAGAATTAAACCATATCTTAGCATCACCCTTTAATGAGAACGGTAATATTTTAAGGATATAAAAGTAACGAGTTTTCTCATCATTAGTGAACAGGGTGGCTATATCATTTAATTTAGTAAGATGTGCCACAACAGTTTCAGATTCATAGCCATGAAAAGGATCAGATTCAACAAGCGTAATTATATCAGGATCAACAGAGAATTCATAATCCTTATCAGTAACAAAGATAGGTGAAGTAGCAAAAGCAGGGTCAGGTTTCATTCTAGCATTAAGAGATTGCTGCTTCCATTTAGCTAATAACCTCTTGAGTTCGTATCTATCTTTGCAGACTAAAATAGCTAAAGAAGCTTCTTTATCAAAAACATAACCCTTAGGAATAACAGGTGAGTCTTCATCATCACTTTCATCAGTATTATAAGATTCAATATTTTCATTCTCTCTAACCCTAGCAAGTTGTTCATCAAGAAATTCACCAAGTGGCACGGTAGTATCAAGCATAGAAGTAGTTTCACCATAAGTATCATGCATAGCAGAAGTGGCATCATCAATAACATGCGACATATCAAAACGAATAGCAGAAGCAAGTTTAGGTGTCGCAAGCTTACTTAAAACAGAAGGTGACACTACAAAAAAAATACACTTCCGTGATGATACGTGTTTGTCATAGTAGGTCACTTTTTTTGTCATGCATGTACATCCATGACAAATTTATGACAGAATCAAGATAGTCATACCTGTGCTGTCGTAGAAGTGTTCCATGACATTACCAAAATTATCATCACGGAAGTGTACACTTCCATGACGATAAATCGCGCGTCACAAAAGTGCTTTCGTCAAGGGTGATCGACACGTGGCATCCACCGTAACGGAACGTTGTTAAGCTATCGGGTCGGGTTTTGGATCCGATAACCCGTTAACAGCCCCGACCAATGGGGATTTTCCACGTGTAAAATCATCATTGGCTAGAGGAAACACATGTCGGCTCATCGTCGGGACTGATGTCATCCACTCACTGGACAGAAGGCGCCTATGATACGTCGACACGTGTCACGGCCCAACAAGTTTAAATGGGCCGGCCCAACTAAAGGCCCACAAGATTTAGCGGACCATAATGGGCCGGCCCAGCTAAAGGCCCACGAGATTTTGCGGACCATAATGGGCTGGCCCAGCTAAAGGCCCACAAGATTTCGCGGGCCATAATGGGCCGGCCCAGGTAAAGGCCCACAAGATTTTTGTGTGCCATAATAGGCCGGCCCAGGTAAAGGCCCACAAAATTCTTGCGGATCATAATGGGCCGGCCCAGTAAAGGCCCACAAGATTTCGCCAACATTAATGGGCCGGCCCAGCTGTAGGCCCACAAGATTTAGAGGACCCTAGTAGGCCGGCCCGTTAACTGGCTGCCATGTTTTGGGACAAATGCCGGTCCATATTTGATACGGTCTATTAATGGTCTGCCACGCTCCGGGCCTAATAGTGGCCCATATGAGATCCGGCCCGTTAAAAGCCTACCACGTTCTGGGCCAAATTACGGCCCAGATCAGGTCCGGCCCTTTAAGAGGTTTTGGGCCTAATTATGGCCTATATCAGATTCAGCCCGTCAACTCGACACTGCTTTTGGGCCCACTTGCTAAAGGCCCATGTAGTAATTCGGCCCGATATTAGTTTTGGCCTGTTAAGGGCCCGTTGAACATTTCGGCCCTATATTAATTTCAGCCTGTTAAAAGCCTGTCATATAGTTGTGCCTAACTACGGCCCGGTTTGCATCCGGCCTGCTCGCAGCCAATATCTGATTGGGCCAAACAAGGACCGAGACAATTTTTCGGCCTGTTAAAAGCCCGTGATTTGATTCGCACAATCATGGGCCAGGGTTCATTTCGGGCTGCTGCCGGTCCGTGAGCTGATTGGCACGTTTGAGGCCCAACCTACATCGTGATTGCATGATGGCCCGATTATGTACCGTAATTTTACGGTTTGGCTGGTTTACTGCGAAGACAGGATATATATACAGTAAAATAACTGCAGCATCATGAATAAGAAAAAACCTATACTATACAATAAATAAATTACGGCATATTACATCCACTGGGCATCAAAGTTCGCCACTATGATAATAAAGCACAAGCAGACATTAGATTACATACACTGGGCATCAAAGATCGGCACCAGTGCAAATAAACACGCCGACAAAATAATATACAAAACCCACAACACTTCAATAGAGTTCAAGAAAGATTAGCCCTGCTGGGGAGCTGCAGCGCAAGCAGCTGAGCAAGATGATGAGACTGCACTTGTTCAACACTTATATCTTCCTCACTCTGAAAGATAAACAAGCAGACAAATGACAGCTTTTGCACATAAAAGTACCAGTGCTGACAATTCATCACATTTCTTAGTGACGAATAAAGTGACACAGTTTAAATTTGCATTAACACAATATGGTATTGTTCAGGTCAAGACATGGCAGGAAATGACATTGTGAAGGAGTTGGCAGCTTCACGACACCACTGGATTACAGATCAAGAACTCATAAGTATCAATGGTTAGTGTGCTGTCAATTTATACCATTTCAGATTGGCAAATAGAGAGATGGTTTAAATAATAGTAGAATGATATGAAATTTTTCATAGTTAAGACATTGCAGAATATGACATTGTGCTGTAGTGGGTAGGTTCACCACACCACTGGATTACAAATGAAGAATAGAAGCATACATGCAGTGCAAAAGAAGATCACTTGCTCTGTATAGTTTAATTTACATGGTATGAAGAAGGAACTTGGTTGTACAACTGAAAACTTAAATTGAGAAAGGACGAACTTTTGTTTATGAACTACATATAATAAACTTTAAACAAGCAATTTGATGCAAACACCAAAAATAAACAGCTGTTGCAGTCATGCCTAACAAAATATATACAACAAAGTTTGAAGGCTTGAGATGGACAAACTTACATTATTGGTGAAGACAGGCTCTATAAAGGCCTTGTCCATGCTGATGGGGGGGGGGCAATTCAAGAAGTTTACCACAAAATCTTCTTCAAAACCATTGCCTTTATTCTACATTTTGTTAAGAGTAAATATAGATGTGATAATATACGAAAAAATGGAGAATATTTAAGATAAGATGAAGAGTGATGCTACATAACCAAGTAGCTATAAATGTAAGTGCAGCGATACAGGCAAAAGGTACAGCCAAGAGCAATGCACAGCTAAACTTCTTCAGTACCAACCTTATGGTAAGAGTAAATATAGATCTGATGTGTAGAAAATGGAGGGCAAAGGAAAATAAGCTGCAGAGTGATGGTACATGAACAACTACCTGTCATTATAAGTACACTGATAAAGGACGGCATGTACTTACAAGAACAATGCAGAGCTAAAAAAATTGGCATTGGATATATTCTACACTAATGTAACCATTCATATAGATCAGATAATTTGGAGCGAACAATTGATAAGCAAGCTATCATGCATACTGCTGTCACATAATGAACCAGGTATGTATGCAAGTACAATGATACAGGACAACATGTACTAACAAGAGCAAAGCAGCAGGCAGCATATTTGTGATATCCTATCGTTCTTGTCAAACTGGAATTCTTCTTCGAGCAAATTTCCTGCAAAAAAGATCCGTAAGGCACATGCGGAAAAGTAGAAGTTGAAATTGTCATGTGATTTCATAGACAGTACCTCATCCTGGGAACGAGACCGGTGCATAACAAGGTTTTTCCATTCAATGTCTTCTAAATTTAGCATAGGAGACTTCATCGGAAATTCGTTTATAGACTTGCCATCAAAGTGTGATTTCCTCAGGTAACACCGATACTGCTGCAATGCTTCCTTGAAAAGCACAAGCAAGCTTTGCTCGTCATGACTATCTAGATTGACCCTCGCCTAGTTACAACAATGTAATGTAAACCATTGATGTGTTCAATCAGCAGAAAACAGGAAAATAATAGCCATGAATAATAGCACTTACACGTAATTTGGACAGGAAGATGTGAAAATGATGTTTGTCTTCACAATAATCTTCCCATGATGGGAATATATGCACGTAGTCCCTAACAACATTGAAAGCATTGTCTTTTAAACTAGGAATAAATGGAATGGGGTTCCAATCTGCAGGAATTGGCCGTCTCTGCAGTTGGGATAGGTCTTCGGCCGGTGGACTTGCTGTACTTTTTGCTGGAGTGGGATTTTTCTGTGGTACAGCTGGTGCTATGGCAAATGAAATCGGTATACCTTTTGCTGGAGTGCAAGTCCTGTGTGGTGAGGCTAGTGGTGTGGCCAGTGAAGTATGGGTACAGTCTGCTGGAGTCGGTCCTACATTTTGTGTCACTAGTTGTACAGCCAATATAAGTGGGGTACTGTCTGATTTCTCCAGCACCACCATGTTTTTCAAGGACTTTGCTGGTGCTCCTTCAGGTTCGGCAATCACCCTCTTCCTTTTTGATGTCTGATGCACAAGAACAACATTTGAGTGGGAAAAGATGGTATGATGACAGATGGAATATGTATTGATAGTGGATGGGCATGGCATCTCGACATATATGATGAGTAAACTAAGCAGATGGCGGTGCAACAAAGTAGAAGAAATGCAAGACAACATATGCAAGATACGCGCAATCAATAAAACCTTGCCAAATTAGAACAGGCACCTTGATGGGTAAACAGGACAGGCCATCTGCCTTTGACTCCTCGAGGTTAGAATAGTCATTAGGATGATATTCTGAACAAGAGTCAACAGGTGGGGAGCGTACGAGTTTCATTGCTTCCAGAATGGCACTCAATGCCTTGCTGCCAATTTTGTAAGTCATTGCAGTGTTCCACAACATTCTTCTGATGCGCGGATTCTGATATTCACTGTAATTGCGTATAATATCTGAGAACCATGAAAACATAAATAGTTGTGAGATTATCTTTGTAATGCAGATGATATTCTAATATAGGGGCGCCCTTGTAAACAGTTGTGTGCTATCACTGGATTCTGATGAGAGAGCTCATGTGTTCTGTAATATGGTGCGTGCATTTATATAATCTGGCACAAGTACACAAAAAAGGCTCCAGAAGTAAGAATAGCTGGCAGATGATAGGTTTCATAATGTACTGTATAGAGAGTTTATTGCCAAACCATGATAACAAGAGCACACATCAACTAGGCAGATCATAGGGCTGTTTGGTTCTAGGCCTAACCATGCCACACTTTGCCATACAATGTTGCCACACTTACCTAAGGTTAGTTCTTCAAAATGAGAGCCACAAGTTGGCAAGCCTAAGGGAATCTTGCCACACTTTTTGTGTGTATGTGATGTGGGGCCCTAGGGTGGCTTGCCTAAGGTGTGGCTTGAACCAAACATCCACCCAAGTTGGTCAAACTTGCCTAACCTTAGGTGTGGCAACCTTAGGCAAATTTAGTCTCAAACCAAACAGCCCACGTACATAACAGGGGTACACCATAACCAGGATATATAAATCGGGAAAGTGGAACTGGCTGGAAATTACGGTGTTGTATTGCCGCTAGTAATTGAAAGCCTATCAATCACGTATAGGCCAGCTCTATCAGCTGTTGACTGTAGATGTCCCTGCTCCCTTCCTGACAAGGAACATACTGTGCTTCCCATATAGAACACCGCATGGGCCACCGGGCGAACCACCGGCCACACCGCCTGTGTTCCTCCGCCACCCCTACCCCGCCCCCACCTGCGTTGAGTTTTCTTCGTTCGACGAGGCCCCACCACCGCCCCCACAACCACCGTCCCCACCCGAGCCCCTTCAATCGCACCGGCGAACTCTGGCGAGCTCTGAAAAATCGACTGACCCAATTTTGAAATTTAGTCTACTGTGATTTAACTAGTGTGGAATATAAAAGGGGAAAACCATAAGCATTGCGAGTATGGTGTTGAGCGTGCCATGGCGGATCTGAAGGTGCAAACTGGACAAAGGCAACTTCGTAACCAAGACAAGAAATCAGAGTAAAGCAGTGGCGATCTATTTTCTTGCTGCGATAAATAAGTTGAGCAGATACGAAAGAGTACTGCCTCTGGTGCGGCGCCATGTACGCATCTGCTGAGAATTTGACGGTGCTGCGGTAGCGATGGCTGTCGGCGGCATGGAAGCAGATCTAGGAGGGTAGATGGTGGCGGCGGGGCGCGGTGGACGAGACGGTCGTAGGAGCGGCGCTAGCAAGGTGGACGACGGCGGGGATGAAGCGAGAGGACGGGATGCAAGGATCCCGGTCCGAAGCCATGGATGAGAGAGGTCGATCTCTTGTAATGGACGGCGGCGTCGGGGTATCAGCTCCGGCATGGTGGAGGAGGACGACGGTGGATGGGGTGGCGGACGGCGGCAGACAGAGGAGGGTGGGGTGGAGAGGGTGTTTTGGCGCCCACGGAGTACGAATGGGGAAAAGGGAGGTAGAGAGGAAGGGGGGAACCATGTATTCAGGGCGCGCTTGTCTCAAATGCGAGGAAATTTACAAACTTAGCCCCCGTTTCAAATTTCTACTACATCACAGCAACACTAGTCGGTTGGGGATAGGACGGTAATCTCGCATACACCGAATATTTGCCGACGAGAGTTTGTTTTTGGCGCCCACCGTGTATGAATATGAATCGGGGAGGGAGTCGATTTTGGCCGAGGACACACTGTGTTTTGGCGCCCACCGTGTATGAATCCGGGTGAGAGGCGGTTACATCACATTTGGGTGAAATTACAAACCTACCCCTATCGAAACCTATAGAAATCCAGCATATAGGCTTTGCGTGGCAGGGATAGGCAGTAGTGATTTCCATCTCACATATTTTGATTTCGGGCGGTTACTGCGACTTTCCTCGCTTCGTTCAAATTTTGCAGAGTGCACGTTTACCGTGCCAACTCAATTCGAATCCCGTTTGTATTCTATATTTTTTCGGGCGGGATCCATTTTCAATTGGAATTACATTCTATATACATCATTTTTATATATACTTTCAAAAGCACAACAAAGAATTCTGCTCCTTTATATGTATAATATGATTTACAAATACAACGATCTCGAAATCTTAAGGTTGAATTCGAAATTTTTTAACCAAATTATGTTCTACTAAAATGTATGGATCAATAATATCTACATATTAAATAACATAGAAGTGAGTGAATTCATATGAGTATGCATGTTTGATAGATCAATTTTGGTTCGACTATGGATTACATGTATCATCATCTCGAATTCAAATATTTGAATCCCTTTTTTGTTCACTCCTTTCATGCCCATCTCTCTCGTATGCATGCTCCTTCAGGTAGCTATCACTCTCTTTTCTCCAGCTCACCCGCACGCTCACTTCATGTTGCTCAGATCCTTGCAAACATGGTCTCCTGACGTCTCCCTTAAGAAGTGTCACACTCTCCCTATCATTATAAATTACACGGTTTTCATTATCTCTCACGTCTCTACTGTTCTCTGGTATCACTCGGTACCTAAGCTTTCTTTTTCACCGCCAAACACACAGTCTCCACTCGTCTTTCACTTTGTCTTTCTCTCTATGGGATTCTCTCACACACCCTATATGTCTCTACATATGACTCATACCACTAAAATTACTCTCTCTATCTCTCCTGTAGACACAACATTTGTTGCGGTCTCCTTTTCGTCTCCATCCCAGACTGACATTATTCATTTGTTTACCGATCAGACAACCCCGACTACCGTCTCCTCTCTCTCTCACACAGACACACACGCACAACTCCTACCACTAAAATGTGAATGGAAAACGAGATTTTGTTATACCCAAACAAAAAAGGACTGGAGGGAGTGATTGCTCTGACACGGACGCGACCTCTCATAGCGCAGGCATTGAACCGGCGCGCCGGCCAAGAGGGCCGCACTCGCTGCAGGCCCGGCTGAGCACGCCTCCTCGCCGCGTGCAACCAGCTTAAGACTGCCCCGCCTGCCTTCATTGAATTCGCGCGTGTGCCGGCAACACGTCCTTCCACGAGCCGACAGGCATTTTAGAACACAAAAAGTGACTAAAATATAATTAATTTACGCATGGTCTTTGACTTGTTGTGCTCACACTGGTAGCAGGAACTAGTAGAGGATTTTCTTTATTTATAACTCTCCTCACATTTTTTGGCTTTGAAGTGAATCATGGTTGTGGACATTATGTATGAATGTGCAGATATCTGTGAACATGAGTTTGATGTGGAAGTTGAACTTGGAATGTCAGGCTTGCGCGTGAACTATACCATGTCCAATGCTTCGTCTGTTATTGTTTAGAAAGTAATTGCTGTTATTACAGGACCCGAAAAAAACATTTTGTGCCACATCAGTAGATGCACAGACATCACAACAGGCATGCTGACTAGATAAACATTTGAACCTAGCTATTATGAAGGAAATTTTGTATTGACAACAGTTTTAGATAGCAGGAGACGCCTAGCCTGCTCTGCCTCTGCTAGCTTATTTCTGGCTTCTTCCATCTCTTCTTTGGCTTGGGTGAAGAGAGCATCTGATTGCTCTTTTCGCTTCTTCAGGAACTCAGCTACATTATCAAGGGCTGCTGCACGCTTTCTTTCAACCTTTACTAATGCCATGAGGACACGAACAGCTGACGACTCCACCTGGCTTGTGTGTAATCCAACATCATCTGGGAATTTGCACCTTGTGTCTAATCCAGCATCATTAGGGAACTGGCACCTTGTGTGTAATCCAGCCTCATTTTGGAAACATGATCTCGAGGTTGACCAACTTCCCTCCTCGCAGGAACTGCATCCTGACATGAAGTTACTTATTTTTAGATCAATACTCAGAGCAACCTAGATCCATTTAGTAGAAGCCAGATAAACAGAACTCGGAGAATTGAATTCAAAAGGAAAAAATAAATAAAAACAGACTACAAGGTGAGAACACCCACTTCCTACATCAAGCTAAAAACGAAAGCATTAGGACGATTAAGACTCTTCTTATTACACATCGAAGAACACCACGCTTAAGAGAAACAAAAACTACAACATATACACATCGAAGAACATGAGGCTACATGAAAGTAATTGAAAGGGTGTTACTTACCAAAGCTCGTTTTACAGGTTCGGTGCAGCCCCTCTTTAACTTGCCACGCTCCTTGAAGATGTCCCGAATATCCCGTGTTTGGTCTTCATTGCTCCTTTGCATGTTCGCACTCGTGGTTTTAAAATCTCAACATGGCAAGAAAAATATACTACTAGTAATACTCGCGCATCTTGTGGGCAACATTAAAGCACTCGTCTGCCATGTTAGAGCATCTCCAACAAGATAAACTACTCATACAAATGCATCTTGATGCGTGCAACGCATGGGCATTTTTCTAGTTCTAAAAAAATTTCCATCATTTGCCACACTACTGGTTGCAGATGAAAAACCTACCCAAGCATAGCGCGATACAGGAGCGACACACAATTACAAGCTGATATTCTGTTGGATAATGGAGGCTATAACCAATTACTTTTACGGGAAGAATAGCACCCAGGAAATTTGAAGGGTAGGTATGAACAAAATTGGAACTGCACATGTATTTCTAAGTGATTCAATACACACATTACCAATCGAGGAGGAGAACGATGGTCACGGCGGCCTCTGTGAGTCATGGTCGGCAACGGGAGTTAGTTCATTGTCCACGACGGTGGTACTTCTGCGCTTGGCGTCGGCTTCCGGGAAGCAGATCCGAGACCATGGAAGACGATGCCAGGGAAGATGCTCCGTGTACGACGACGACGGTGGACCGGCTCCAGTGCGGCGTACGAGGTCGTCGATGAGGCAGATGTGCTGCGGTGGACGAGTGCGCCGATGTAAAGGGGAGGAGCGCGAAGGCTGCGGTGCCGTGGAGAAGTCTATTTTCCAGTGGGGATAGAAATTGGGGAGTATTCAGGTGTACTACTCTGGGTGCCGGGGTGGGGTTGGCTGGGTAGGGTGAACCTGAAGTTACGAAAACAGCCCCCTACCAAGCGTCATCCGTAGGCCTATTCCGAAGGCTATGATGGTAACTTCCCACTGCTCAAATCATGGTCGCGGGAGATTTTCCCGCCGACCTCAAAATTTTGTGACACTGGACTCCCCGTGTGGCGTCTTGAGTGATTCGGCTAAGCAACTAGCGAGTAGTAGTAGTAAGCTGTGCATATTAGGTTTGACCGAAGTTAAACTTCCTAAAGTTTGACCAAGTTTATAGAAAAATATAAACATTTACCATAACAAATATGTATGATGTGAAAGTACATTCAATAATGAATCTAATGGTATTGATTTGTTATTGTATATGTTAATATTTTTTGTTATAAGCTTTATGAGAGTTTACAAAACTTGACTTTGACCAATGCTAATACGCGGACTTAAATAAAAACGGAGGGAGTACACATTTGTTTTCTTAGTTTGTAGTGAACTAATCATTTGTTGAAATTGTGAAATAAATATATTAGGCTATTGACTTCGAATGTAATGGTCTATACAATTCAATAGTTACAATCATTGTCGAATCCCAAGATGTATACAAGGTCTATAGTACTTCACAACATGCTCAAACTCACATAATCCCAGTCAAATGAGAATCTAAATGCATTTCATAGTTATTACTTTGTAGGATGCAACAAGAACAACCATAACTCTACATCAGCCATTATAGAAGCAACATTTTGACATATCCCAATGTGTGAATGAAACGTGTAGAGAGAGCTTTTGAAGATGGAGCAGATAGGGCGGGAAAGATTGTATGTATGTGGACGAGAGAGTAGGAGACAAACCTAACGAGACAAAGAGAGAGAGAGAGAGAGAGAGATAGAGAGAGAAAGAGAGAGGAAGAAGTTAGGTTTGTGAGAAAGATGCATACATGTAATATAATGAGATGCGTGTGCATCTGGATTCTGTATACGTGGAAGGAGAAGAGACAACATGTTTGATGAGAGAGCAGGAAAAACATGGACGAGAGGGGAAGGATCTCGTGGGTTGAGGGATTGACAATTTTGTGCGGGGGAGAGAGGGATTGGTAATTTTGTGCAAGAGAGAGAGGGTGGGGGGAGGAGTCAGTCAGCCGTCATCACATCACCCTACTTCCAATGACCCCACATTCTCTAGCGCGGTGTGGTCGCCGTCTTCAATCTGCTCATTTCCCTCTTTGAAGATTGAGGTGTTGTGCATGTTGGGGGTGCAAAGAAGCACAAGCAAGAGTGGTCGCTGTATAACCTTGGATGGGGATGAATTGTGTTCTCGGGGGAGTGTGTGTGTGTGTGTTGTGCTGTGTGTGTGTGTGTGTCAGATATTGAGAGGAAACAAACCTAAGGAGAGAAATGGGTATTCACGAAGAGATTGTGCGGGCCTTGAGGTGGGCAGGGGCCGGGTGAGGGTGTCAAAATGTGCGCGTTGATGCATGTGTTGCATGCGACCGTGCGAGGGACGGACGAATCGAGAGAGATGGTTGTTGTGTTACGAATGCACCTCTCTCTGTCTCTTTGTCTCCCCCCCTCTCTCTCTCACACACACAAGTAAACTAGAAGACCGTTCTCTCATGTATACACAATGTATCGGCATCTGTCTATGTCTCACTCATGCACAATCATTTGCACATTCACACCTCTCTATGTCTGTATCACACGCACACCGTCTCCACATTGCCCTTCTGCCACAACACACATATGGACACATACACATGTTCTCTCTCAGTCACACACACAAAATCAGTATTAAAAAAAACTAGGGCGCACCTAAAACGTCCAAATCCAAATAAACATGAACTGGAGCTAAATTGAAATATATGGAAATATTGCAGCGTCAAGAACTTTCACAGGAAAAAAAAGTTGAGTAATATTTGAGGATTGTTTTCACACACACAGAAATGTTCGGTGGATGTCCTTTGAGCGCGACACGGTGACGCACCGTTCGATCGACCGCGCGGATTCCGTATCGTGGCCGTGGTACTAAGGCTGGTCACAATGGGCAAGAACATAAGCTAGTAACTAATAAAAGCGCTGCCTAAGTCTAATATTTATGTGTACTAGTACAGTTTTCTTTTAAGTTTGACCAACCTTATATATAAAACTAAAGTAAGCTCCCACACGCGCACTCATCAATATGTCGCCGCCGCTGTTGCGCATGCCGGCGCCCGCCTGCTCCGGCCAACAATTTCTCGCCCATCACCGTCGTGTCGCCGCCATCCCTGTGCCATGAAGCCGAAGGCTCGCCCGCTCACGTCGTCTGCAGTCCCTCCTCGCGATGCCGCCGTGCTGCCAAGCACGCGAGCAGCTGGTGGAGCCGCGTCTATGCATGCAGCGTACGAAGAGGAGGACGAGCGTGTGCTCCAGCACGCCGGCGAGGAGGAACTAGCGTGTCATTGTCGTCTCCGCCCACGCGGAGGAGGCGTGCATGGTGGCTGTCGTGGCGGAAGCCGGTCGCGCGCGCGTCGAGCGCGCAAACCGGGTGCGGACGCGGAATCTACCTTCGAGACCTTGAATGCCACGTGGATCGTGCAATCTGAAGGAGCAATTTGGGTCAGTCGACTCATGTGAGCCGTTTGATGCAACATGGATGGCTAGAAGGGCTTCTTACACCTCTTCTGTCGTCTTCTTCCTTCACTCCGTCGAACTTCTTTCACAAATCGACTGACCCAAATTATACTACCAGTACGAACGTATTAAGTACAGTAGGAACACGAAGATACGAGCAGTAGTACCAACTGCAAGAAGAACAGTAGTAAGACATAGTACTAGTACTATTGTATGTACTAAAGAGTTCAAATAACGAGAAAGAACATAAACATAGTTCTGCTGGGGCCTCAGCACAACACACCCTTGAAAATAAACTAATAAGCAACTAGTCCGCTTGACACTGCAGTAGAACCAGCATGAGCGATGACACTACCACCTACTTGGAGTCCGAGTCCACATCCTCGACTTCGTCCTCATCCCTCTTCCTCTTCCTCTTCGCTGACGCTTCTTTGCTTGAATCGGACACTGGGCTCTTCTTCTTCATCCAGCCCTAATAGATATTTAAACAAAGGTAGGCATCCATTGCTGCATACAGGACGTGATCTTCATCTAATGTCTTCGACTCCCATGCATGATGAAACTCGTGATGAGGTTTTTCAGTTTAGCATATGAAGGATCAATCATGGCTGCTGTCAGGGTCAGCATTGAAGGTTGAGAGGAGGACACTAGGCTTGCTTTCTGGAGATCGAAGGGCTGGCCTACAACGAGACCTATCCGACGCAGGACATCACTGTCGTTCTTAAAGCCTACATTCACGAATTTCACTCTTTTGTCCTGGAGGAAGTTCTTAAAATCCTGGCACTCAACATCGGCATGGCATATGTGGTAGACCAAGCAAACGTTATGTACTCAAACCTGGATCACGGCGGGCTTCTTCCTCTCTTCGTCCTTTAGATCCTTCTCTCGTCCCAGGACTGTGGTGTACTCAACATCTAGCCCAGCGACCCACTCATCCGTTGAACTGTTGAACATGCGTAGGAAGCGAGCAAGCCATGCTTTCACCGTCTCGGATCCACGTGTGTAGATGACGATGAACTGATCGCCGGTGATGGCTCTAACCTGCTACTCAGCAGCGACCATGGAGATTTGGGAGGCCATGGATTTTGGAGGAGGGTTAGGAGAAGTTGAACTGTTGTACCCTGCAAAAAAAACTGGGAGCGAACTAATGTGAAAGGACGGGACGACTGGGAGCGAACTGTTGTAAGGTAGAAGACGGGGACGAGTAGGGCGTGCGAACGGCGTGGGGTTGCTGGCTTGCCCGGTGGATAAACGGATGCAAGCCCCCGAAGAGTTCTCGAGAACTATGCGGGACCCACTAGATGTCATGTCTTACTAGACCCATATCGTAGGCCTGACGGTATAGCTTCTGCCTGTTCGCATACCATGTCGGCGCATGGATGTAACTTCACTTAATTCCGTCAAACATCGCGCCACCCACGACCTTCGTCTCCCTCGCGCGGTCGCGCCCTTTGAGACTTCGACCGACTATAAATGAGCAATTTTTTTGCCTTTTTTAGACAAGCAATTTTTTTTGCCTACTCCGCATGCATGATACTCCCTCTGGTCCTTTTTACTCCCGTCAACCGTTTGCAAAGTGTTTGACCAAATTTATACTTTTTTTGAACACCACCTTATATTAATTAACCAGCCACACTAGTACACTCATTCGATACAATATTCACCACACAGGGCGGTATGTTATTTACAAGAATACCATCTAATCTATTGTCAAAGCTATACTTAGCGATTAAGTGTGCCACCTTATTGGCCGAACGACTAATCTTTGAAAATTGAAGATTGTTGATCAACTTCGAGATCTCAACGCTTTCATCTTCAGGTCACGCATAGCAGACCTGTCAACGCATTGACAGGCATCAATGAAATCCCACGACCAAATTTATACTAAAAATATCAATATCTACAATACTCCCAAAACACTTAGGCGTGGTGCATTAACTTCTACCTCGTTTCTTGTTTGACATATCAACCAATAGGAGATGTGGGTGTGCATACTTTTAATGACTTGAGACTACCAAACACGACATGCAGTGGTTAGTTCATTGCATGCAATGCTATTAATTAGCAAATAAACATTAAGATATCTCGTTTTCCCCTCCTCCTTGGTCATAGTGCACAATCTAAGATGACTTGCTCACCTAGACGGAGGGAGTACTGATTATAATGAGTATACGACCTACGTTTTATAATGAGTGTAAAAATATTGATTTGACATTGTGAATGTTGACACACTGTGGAATAGTTTTTGAAGTCTGCAAAAGTACTCAACTAGTGCAGTCGTTCTCCACAAAAAAATGTGTTTACCAATGCATGCATGAACACTAGTTACTCTAACCCCCCTCTCTTCTTTAATTCTTTGCCACATCAGCATGTTTGCTATTCCCTTGTGCATGATACCAGCTAAGATACCACCATTATGGCCAGCCTTAATCATCGCATGCAATAATTTAGTGCACCTTGAAATATGAACATGTGTGGGGCGTGTTTGTTTTTAATGACTTGAGACTATACCTAGTCCGGCTTGCAAGATGACTTATTACGCACCGTTCCCCATACCTGCAGGAAGCCCGTTCGTCTCCAAATTTTTTCCTCTCCATGTATGGAAACAATATGCCTGCCAAACTCTCCTTCTCGCTCCGGCGGTCCCACCACTCCACCCCGTGTGAAAAAATCTGCATGCATGACTCTCCTCCCACACGCTCATCCAATCCGTTGTGACCAGCAATATTTCCACCCCTTCGCTCCCCCGTAATTTACTCCAACAAATATGCCACATCGATGTTACTTAACTGCAGGTGCATTCGGTCACTGACATATGGGCCCAACAGGGGTCTGGCCCACATGTCAGTGACGCAACTGGACCGGCAGTTAAGTCAGTCCAGCTCAGTCCATATCTTACGTAGGTGTGCCATTGCTCGCTATAAATACTGCGCCTCCCACGACACCGCTATCTCCTCCCCCTCATGTTCACGTTCATCGCTATCTCCTCCCCCTCCCTCTCACATCGACCACCATGGCATCGCCCCTCCCAAGCCCTAGGAGCCCCTCGCTGCACCGCACGGACCGTCACACGTCGCCGTTCCGTTCCACGCCACCACTAGTCGAGGAGGACGCGTCGGTGTTCCGCTCCTCGCCGCTATGCGACGCGTCGCCGTTCCGTTCCGTTCCTCGCCGCCACTAGTCGAGGAGGACGCGTCGGCGTTCCGATCCTCTCCGCGACGCGTCGAGGTGGACGCGTCGGCGTTCCCAATCTCGCCAGCACGCGCACCGAAGGACGCGTTGGCTCCCCGCTACAAGGAGAACGCCGCGCCGCCCGCCGACCCCCCCAGCCTTGAGGAGCTTTGGAAAGAAATGGATGTCGCCTTGTGGGAGGCTTTGCCTCCAGCAGAGCGCGCCAAAATAGAGGCGGAGAAAAAGGCCGAGGAAGAGAAGCGCACCGCGGAACAAGCTGCCTGGGAGGCCTATGTCGCGTCCGAGAGAGTCAGGCAATTGGCTCTTTGGCAGAAGGCTCGTGCGAGGGCCGTGAGGGTGGCGGAGGACGCCCGTGCCGACGCCCTGAGTGCAGTCGGGCCCAAGTGCCTCATCTACGCTTGGCGGTACGTGGACCGGGTGCACACTTCCAGCGAGGAGGAGTACCTGTTGGCGCCGGATCACCACACCGGTGAGATCGCGCTCGCCCGCCGGCAAGCCGCCAATCAGCACCTCGTGAGTTACGAGGCTGAGGAAGAGGCGTCGTGTCGGCGCGCTGGGAAACGGACGCGCACCAGGGCACTCGTGGCGCGCCGCAAGCGCTCCTGTGAGCGCCGTGGCTTTTAGGAGGAGTATAATTTTTGTTTCGTAAGGCGATCTCATTAGTTTTGGGACGCAAATGATAAATCCCGAACGTTCAGGAATTTTTAGCGTCCTTAATTAAGTATGTAAAAGGGAAAGTTTGGAAACCTTGTGTATTCATACACATTTTGCAAGTACGTGCATATAGCACAAACTTTACTATATACTATCGCACTACACGTCTCTCTCGATATATGCTTGCGGACTGTGCTACTCCCTCCGTCCAGGTCAATAAGTCATCTTCGGTTGTGCACCGTGACCAAGAAGGAGGGAAGACTTATACACCTAGATGGAGGGAGTACTACTATTACTTATGTACGTGCAAATGCACGTTTTAACATTACGATGCGGTTTTTGTAAAAGTAGAAAAACAGCACTAGTCAAGCTTGTGAAATGATTCAATGCAAAACAAATGCAAAAATGGTCGTTTGATTGTTTACTTTTAGCTTCCTTCTCTGTGGTTATTTCTCTATCGTACTTTGTACGAAGTATCTCACTGGTTGGAAAGGCATGCAAATTCCCAAACCACTTCCTACACCCTGTATCTCACTGGTTGCCGGCGTTGACGTTGTCGCCCATGTCGAGGATGAGGTTGCCGAGGTCGGGGAAGAAGTCATCATTCGCGAAGTCGTCGCTGCCAGCAGTTGCGCGAGTGCGCTCCCCAAAAACCTGATCGCCCCTCTCCCGTACAGGATCACGAGAGGCGGGGTTCTGGAGGCCTGCTGTCCCTTCTCCCGGTGCACACCAAAAGGAGGGATTGAGAAGACTTTCTTGGCGGCGCAATGATCTGGAACGGTGGTGAGAAACTATATAATGCGGGCCGGGTAGGTCATGGGAGTATAGCTCTGTCCTCGGCTCGGCTCAATCCCGCAACCCACGGCGTGTCGTGACAAGGCGTGGCGTGGCGAGGCAAGCGAGGAGGAGGAGCACGCGTGTAGGTCTCCTCTTCTCATGCTCATACAAGTGGTAGAAGAGCTCACCTTATAAAGGCCTACTAGCAAAATTCCAACATCGACCAGGCCGTCCATGAAATGGGAGTGGCTGTAGGGGACGTTGCGCCAGTTGAATATATGAGCAAGTTACTACGAGATTTAATCCGAATAAGCACAAAATAAATCATGACGGTTATAACAGAGATGAAACTAATCATGTGGACTATCATAGTAGTAGGATACAGAGTAGAAACATGAATTCTACCATGATTTCGAACAGGAAGGACAGAAACACATACGGTGCAACGGGAGCAGCACCGTTGGCATTGAGGTTGCCGCCCATGTCCAAACACCACGTAGACACGGTCTTTGAGCACGGTTCATAGTCATTCCATGCTTGGGCATTGAAGTTTGTAACTATTTTAGATTAGAATATACTACTCCTACGGTGCTAGTAGTAGAGCAGAGTCCTACTCTACTACTCTACTCAAGCAAGTTAGGGCATAGCATTGTAGAGAGTACCAGTACTGTGATCACTCAAGCAAGTTGTCTGGCATCAACATGACCCTACGCTGCTGGTATGTGTCTCGTAAGTCAAGCGGTGTGATGTAGTCATCATCACCTGTCCACTTCCCGCAGCACATATTCGCTTCTCCATCTTTGTCCGCACGTAATCTCGTCCAATCTTCCATCCCCGCTAAGGCGCCTCCCCCCCCCTCGTCCGAAACCCAAGCACTAACAATGGCAGAACCGAGCAGCGTCCGCCGAAAGAGTGGCTGGAATTCGCTCCCCACAGAGGTAATCAAGCTCATTGTTTCGCCTGTGGACAATCTCAGTACCATGCCGCTCGCCGCGTGCTCGTCGGGGCTGGACCGTTTACTCAAAGCCCTCAGGTCGGAGCTTTTTAAGTCAGCTCCTTGCTTGCTGATGCCGCCTGATCTTCAGAAATGGCGTGTCACGCAGCATAACGATCGTAGGGTGGCGAGCATCAACCCCCTTGACTGCGATTTGATCCCCGTCAGCCTCAACTACATTAACGGTATGTACTGGGTCGGCATGAACACGTCTTAGATGGTGCTCGTCGACGGTCGCGGCAGCTGGATGCTCGTGGAGGTCTACACCCAGCGATTGATCCCCCTTCCTTCGATTAACACTGCACTGCTTTGGCACCGTGGCCCAGAATACTCGGAATCTTACAGTATCCAACATGATACCAAGTTTGATTTGCTCAAGGTTGTAATCTGTCAAGTGCCCACAAGATCTGCGAATTATAAAGACTTCAGGCTAATTGCATTCTTCAACCGCGGTCTCGCCAATCTGACAGGTCACTGCGGTAATTGGATAAATCTGCACGTCCATCGCAGGCTCATACATCCTCCATGGTTCTCTGATGCCATTGAACACAAGGACTTCATTTACGCTGTCGACTCCTTCTATGGCTGGATGTATTGCTGGCCTACTCCAGTCATCGCTACAAACGGCTGTTACAGCAGTATGTTACTTTCCTATGATATCATGATGGCTTGCTTATATTACTGTTAACATTTGCTGAAAAATATTCATGCTCATAACATGTTGTTCTTAAGATTGACTAAACCAAGAGCCCTTTTTTATTTGACTCCAACTTGATATGATGTTGTAGGCCGCCTGGTGTCCCTACCCTTCCTAATCCCAGAACCTTTCAAAGAAAAGCGGCATGGCAGTTGCAGGTGGTTCCTGGCTCGATTAGACGACGGCGAAAGATTGATGATCGTTCGCACGTACCGGACGTGTTATTTCACAGAATACAATCACAGTCACTGCAAGGTCTTTGAGCAGGATCCCAGCTTCTCTGGGCCTTCAGGAATTTTTGACTGGAGGCTGGTAAGTAGCCTTGGTACACGCTCTTTGTTTGTCGGACTGAATTATCTGATTAACCAGGATATAACCGACGGTAATGATCATGATGGCAGCGCGGTTTCATTCATCAGGCAAAACTGTGTGTACACAGCGTACCATGCGTCTCTGCATGCACCATACCCTGATATGTGCCACCATGCTCTGTAGCCCAAAGTAGGAGAGAGGGTCGCAAGTATCAGACTTTGACCTGCTGGCTGGAGTTTCCCCCGTCAGGCAGCCATCTGGTTCAAGCTGTCAGGCAATCTCCACAGCTTAATAAATAGTAACGTCTAACTGAGCCAGTTAGTTAGATGCGTACACTTGGTGTAGTAGGATCTTTATTTAGTTTGATGAATACACTTGTTCTTTTTTGGTAGCCCTTTTGTAATGATGGCTGATGTTTGGTTTGGAAGAGAGAGCTGTGTCTTCACTCTTCTGGCCTGCTTATTGCTTCTGTTGCACCCCCAGCCCTGGTTGCTGTTGCTGTTGTTTTCAATGTACAATCAGTAGTATATTTCGCCTGTTGGTTGAAGAAATGTGTTGTTAGAACGACAAACACAATGTTTTGGAAGTCATTGCACGGTTCGATCCTTTAGTGCCCCGTACCGTACGTAGCGCATACTATTTATCATACGGAACACATTTTTCTTTGAAACTCGGAACACATTTTGCACTTGTTGATAACATGCAACCCACTGATGAAGGCCCAATAGAGAAGCCCATAATTAACTAGAAGGGAGGCTCTCACATGAATCCGGCCCAGGTACATGCTCATGGTCCCCTAAACATAAATAAGTAAATAAATAAATAAAGCTAAATGCTCATGCACCAGTTCTTTGGGAAAATAGGTAGCCCAGTATATCTTTTTGAAGAATACCCAAGCTAGGCCTATTTGTTTTCTCCGAATTACTAGGCTGCAAATCTTTCAAGACGAGGAGGGATGCATTCCGGCCTGGCTTAATAGTATGGTCAATGTCTGTTAAAAGTAATATCAAAAGGGGTTGAAAATTCCAAAAAAATGGGATATAAGTTTCTTTTTTTGCTTTTGTTCTTCACTGATATCTTATACGTATTTCATTGGATTTGACATGACATAGTACTAATTTATTTTTAAATTTGTTTTAGTATGGCTATTAATTTTTGGATTAAGAATATTTCATTCCCTAGCAAAAATTTGCGAATTTTCAAAATTTCCCACATATGTAGTTAATTTTTTGACCCTGGTACTGACCAGAAAATGGTCAGCAATTCTAAAAATGGAAAACGGGCTGCAATAAATTCCATATGAATTAGAAAATGAGTAAAAATTATAAAAAATAATAGCAAATGGGCTGTACACGCCACAGATTTCGAGGCTGACTTGTTTACGCAAGGCTTTGTCAGTGAACACACGATTCTAGCAGCAGTTAGTGTTGGATGTCCATCCAACGGCCGACGTGCTTCTTCAATCTCTGATCTTCCTGCTCCAGCCGCCTAAATTAGCGCCAACGGGACTGCCTGCTATGATGCCGCGCAGGCTTCCCCGGCCCACCCTACTCCCTCCGCTGGCCTGGCCGCACGCAATCAACTGCCTCCTTATTACGTGAAAAAATGATTCCTCCCACAGAGATCTGGGGTGCACCGGTTGGGAGGCTGACCTGTGGGCCTACTAAGTTGACGCATATGCAGGGCTTGTCAACTTAGTCAACAAACGATTCTAGCAGCAGTAACCATTGGATTTGAATCGAACGGTCCTGCTGCTTCTTCAATCGCTGCTCTTGTTGCACTAGCCGCCCAAAACAGCGCCGGGGAGACCGCCTGCTCCTGCCTCCAGTGGCCGGCTGTGCTGCCGATGAGTCCTCATCTCCTCCTACTACTCCCACCGCTAGCCAGGCCGTGCGGCGACGGCAGCCTCACACCGCAGCCAAACCAGTGAACCATCGTACTCCTCTCCGCGTGGGCATCCACTGCCGCGTCTTCCCCGGCTCCGCGTCGTACCCTTCCCAGGCTTCGCCGTCGTCCACCACCTTGGTGCTCTCGGCACGGCGTGGTCAACGTGGTCAACGACATTCCATCGGAAGAGTACTGTACGTGGAGAGGCTGACATCTGGGTCCACGGCCACAACCCAGTTTTTTTGTGATTTGCCAAGTAAGTCGCTTTGTCAAGCCTGTTGGGCTGCAAATCTTTCAAGACGAGGAGAGCTTTCATTCGGCTGGCCGAGAAAATGGCCCATCAGTATTGAGAAATGGGTTGTACATTTTTAAAACACATCAAACTGGCAATTAGTTTCAAATATCTTTTTTTCATTTCGAGATTTGAAATTACATTAATTTTTATGCATGGAGAATTTGTTGGATTTTATATTGATATACATTTATTTTTAAAAACAGTTTGAATGTGATTCGAAATTTCGGGATTAAAAATGGTTCAGACCGCACCGAAATATGCAAAATTTCGTATAATTGTTTAACCGTGGCCACAATATGGGCTGTAATGCTAACAAAAAGAATATGGGCTCCAAAAAAACCTTAATAATTAGCAAATGGGCTGTAAATTATTAGAAATAATGGCAGATGGGTTGTATGCTGTTTTCCACAGATTTGAGGCTTTCCTAAAAAAAGGTTGACGCACAAGCAGTGACTGTTGGATGGCCATCCAACGGCCGTCGTGCTTCTTCAATCTCTGCTCTTCCTGCTCCAGCTGCTCAAACAGGTGCCGGCGGGACTGCCTGCTCCCTTCTCCCCGCAGCCGGCTCTGCTGCCGCGCAGGCCTCACCGCCCCACCGTACTCCCATCGCTGGCCTAGCCATCCCTCTACTCACCCACACCTGCTGTTATTCTCTGGCGACGGCAGACGAACCAGTAAACCCTCATACAGTCGTACTCCCCTCCGCATGGGAAACAACTGCCGAGTCTTCCCTGCCTTCGTGTCATTCCCTTCCTAGGTCTCGCCGTCGTCCACCGCCCTGGTGCTCTCGGTGCGGCCTGGTCAACGTGGTCAATGACCGACATGCATCTGAAGTGGACTTTACGTGGAGAGGCCGACAGCTGGGTCCACGGCCGCACGCAAGGAAATGCCTCCTTATTACACGCAAAATAATGATTCCTCCACCTGACATCAGGGACCCACCGAAAGGGCCTCTGTATTTCGTGAAAAAAACGTTACCGCCCCTGACAGCTCGGACCCACCAGCTATATCTTCGCACGCAAGGAAGTGCCTCCTTATTACGCACAAAAAATGAATAACTCCCCCTGTTAGCTGGGACCCAGTATAGTGGCAGGCTGACTTGTGGGCCTACTAAGTTGATGGGACGGAGGGCTTTGTCAACTTAGTCAATATGCACGATTCTAGCTCCAGTGACCGTACGATGTCCATCCAACGGCCGTAGTGCTTCTTCAACCTCTGGTCTTCTTGCTCCAGCCGCCCAAACCAGCGCCGGTCATGCCTCGTGCTCCTGTCTCCCGTGGCCGGCTGCGATGCGGCGGAGGCCTCACCGCCCCCTACTACTCCCACCGCTGGCCAGGCCATCCCTCTACTCACCCACACCCCCTGTTATTCTGCGGCGACGGCAGCCTCACACCGCAGCGAACCAGTAAACCCTCGTACTCCTCTACGCATGGGGATCCACTACCGCGTCTTCCCCAGCTCTGCCTTGTCGTTGTCCACCCCCTGGTGCTCTCGGCGTGGGTGGTCAAAGTGGTCAAGGAACGGCTTTCCATCGGAAGTGGACTATACATGGAGAGCTGACAGCTGGGTCCCGGCCGCAGCAAGGAAGTGCCTCCTTATTAACGTGCAAAATAATTATTCCTCCACCTGACAGCGGGGACCCACCGGACGGGCCATCGTATTTGCAGAAAAAACGTTTCCCCCCTGACTGCTGGGACCCACCAGCTACACCTTCGCATGCAAGGAAGTGCGTCCGGGAAAAAAAACAAAACAATTCACCCCCCTGACTGCTGGGACCCACCAGCTACATCTTCGCAGCAAGGAAGTGCCTGACAGTCGGGACCCACCTGGTCCAAGCGTACGTAGCGTTGTCATTCTGGTCGCGAACGTGTACGTACATACTGGTCGATGTAGAGGCGCGCACAGCGTACATGTACGTACAGCGGCCAGGGTGCAAGAAAGAAAATACGGCCACGTATGTGTACATACGGGCGGGGTCTCGAACGCCTACTCGCGCATACGTACGGCCAGGGCTCGTGTACATGGCTAGGTCGGAACGGAGAAACATCGTCTTCGTCGTGTTCATGGGGAGGCAACGGAATGCGTCGTGTTCATGGGGAGGCATCGGGAAGCAACAAAATGCGTTGTGTTGATCGGGAGGCAACGAAACGCGTGGGAGCCAACCGGCTGGGTCGGAACGGAATGCGTGGTCGTGTTCATCGGGAGGGCTTGGACGGAACAGGAGATGGAAACGAGGCCTGGCGTACCGTAGAACGGAGGAAACGGACCTCCTACGGTCGAAACGGGGGTCCTATTGATCGGGAGGGGTGTGGCGTACCGCAAAACGGAGGAAACGGACCTCCTATGGTCGAAACGGGGGTCCTGTTGATCGGGAGGGGTGTGGCGTACCGCAAAACGGAGGAAACGGACCTCCTATGGTCGAAACGGGGGTCCTGTTGATCGGGAGGGGTGTGGCGTACCGCAAAACGGGACTCCACGGGATACTGTTCATCTCCATCATCGACCTCCTCCAGCCTCCACGGGCTACCGTCGACCTCCTCCAGCCTCCACGGGCTCCTGTTCATCGGCTACTGTTCAACCACCCCTCCATCTACTGTTCATCCAGCCCTCCACACCACGGGGGCCTGTTCAACCACCCCTCCACGGGCACCCCTCCACCGTCTACTGTTCATCCAGCCCTCCACACCACGGGGTCCTGTTCAACCACCCCTCCACGGGCACCCCTTCACCGTCTACTGTTCATCCAGCCCTCCACCACACCATGGGGTCCTATTCATCCAGAGGCAACGCCACCGCTCACTGTTCATCCAAACCCCCCGCAACGCTCACTGTTCATCCCAGAGGCAGCATCGATCGGCTTCAGTTAGCATCAGTAACGAAGGAATCGCTCGATCGGGTTCGGTTAACAGCCATTGATCGATCGCTTGGGTTCAGTAACGCGTAGCCTGCAATGCAATCGCTCAGGTTCAGTTAGAGCCCAACACCTCGCTCGGGTTCAGTTAGAGCCAACGCCTCGCACACACACGCGTACGTGTATGAGAGAAACACGCATCGCTCGGCCCCCGACCTCCCACCGTAACCGAGAACTCCCCGAAATTTTCCTCGCCCTCGCTTCTACCATAGTTTTTTCGTCATGGACGGCCCAAAGAATGTCATGCAGCTGCGTCTCCGGCCCGCCCAGGACGAAAAGCCCATTTTTTGTCATGATTTTTTGTCATAGAAGTAGGAGCCCACCACATCTATGATGATACCGGGTTTTGTCACAATTATCGTCATAGAAGTGTCATATGTATGACAGAAAAGAAATTCGTTCGGCCCAAAATGTCACGGATGTGTCTTTTTTTTGTAGTGACTAGAGTCAATAATCTAGTTCACATCATTATGTGATTAATACCCAAAGATGTGATCATGTTTTGCTTGTGAGAGAAGTTTAGTCAACGGGTCTGCCACATTCAGAGCCGTATGTATTTTGCAAATTTTCTATGTCTACAATGGTCTGCATGGAGCTACTCTAGCTAATTGCTCCCACTTTCAATATGTATCTAGATTGAGACTCAGAGTCATCTGGATCGTTATAAAAGCTTGCATTAATGTAACTCTTTATGATGAACTATTTATCACCTCCATAACCGAGAAATATCCCCTTAGTCTTCTAAGGATAATTTTGACCGCTGTCCAGTGATCCACTCCTGGATCAATATCATACCCCCTTGCCAAACTCATGGCAAGGTACACAATAGGTTTGGTATACATCATAGAATAATTTATAGAACCTATGGCTGAGGCATAGGGAATGACTTCCATTCTCTTTCTATTTTCTGCCGTGGTCGTGTTTTGTGTCTTACTCAACTTTACACCTTGCAATACAGGCAAGAACTCCTTCTTTGACTGTTCCATTTTGAACTACATCAAAATCTTGTCAAGGTATGCACTCATTGAAAAATCTTATCAAGCATCTTGATCTATCTCTATAGATCTTGATGCCCAATATGTAAGCAACATCACCGTGGTCTTTCTTTGAAAAACTCCTTTCAAATACTCCTTTATGATTTCCAGAAAATTTTACATCATTTCCGATCAACAATATGTCATTCACATATACTTATCAAAAATGCTATAGTGCTCCCACTCACTTTCTTGTAAATACAGGCTTCTCCAAAACTCTGTACAAAACCATATGCTTTGATCATACTATCAAAGCGTATATTCCAACTCCGAGAGGCTTGCAACAGTCCATAAATGGATCGCTGGTGCTTGCACATTTTGTTAGCACCTTTAGGATCGACAAAACCTTATGGTTGCATCCTATACAACTCTTCTTCAAGAAATCCATTAAGGAATGCAATTTTGACATCCATTTTCCAGATTTCATAAGATGCGGCAACTTCTAACATGATCCGGACAGACTTTTAAGCATCGATACACGTGAGAAAATCTCATCGTAGTCTACACCTTGAACCTGTCGAAAACCTTTTGCAACAATTCGAGCTCTATAGATTGTAACACTACTATGAGCGTCTGTCTTCCTCTTGAAGATCCATTTATTCTCAATGGCTCACCGATCATCGAGCAAGTCAATCAAAGTCCATACTTTGTTCTCATATATGGATCCCATCTCAGATTTCATGGCCTCAAGCCTTTTCGCGGAATCTGGGCTCATCATCGCTTCCTCATAGTTCGTAGGTTCGTCATGGTCCAATAACATGACTTCCAGAACAATATTACCGTACCACTGTGGTGCAGACCATACTCTGGTTGACCTACGAGGTATGGTAGTAAGTTGATCTGAAGCTTCATGATCATCATCATTAGCTTCCTCACTAATTGGTGTAGGAATCACTAGGACTGATTTCTGTGATGAACTACTTTCCAATTCGAGAGAAGGTACAACTACCTCATCAAGTTCTACTTTCCTCCCACTCACTTCTTTCAAGAGAAACTCCTTCTCTAGAAAGGATCCATTCTTAGCAACAAAATATATTGCCTTCAGATCTGTGATAGAAGGTATACCCAACAGTTTGTTTTGGGTATCCTATGAAGACACACTTCTCTGATTTGGGTTCTAGCATATCAGTTTGAAACTTTTTCACATAAGCATCGCAACCCCAAACTTTAAGAAACAACAACTTTGGTTTCTTGCCAAACCATAATTCATACGATGTCGTCTCAATGGATTTAGATGGTGCCCTATTTAACGTGAATGCAGCTGTCTCTAATGCATAACCCCAAAACGATAGTGGTAAATCGGTAAGAGACATCATAGATCGCACCATATCCAATAAAATATGATTACGACGTTTGGACACACCATTATGCTATGGTGTTCCAGGTGGCGTGAGTTGCGAAACTATTCCACATTGTTTCAAATGAAGACCAAAATCCTAACTCAAATATTTGCCTCCGCGATTAGATCGTAGAAACTTTATTTTCTTGTTACGATGATTTTCCACTTCACTCTGAAATTCTTTGAACTTTTCAAATGTTTCAGACTTATGTTTCATTAAGTAGATATACCCATATCTTCTCAAATCATCTATGAAGGTCAGAAAATAATGATACCCGCCGCGAGCCTCAACACTTATCGGACCACATACATCAGTATGTATTATTTCCAATAAGTCAATGGCTTGGTCCATTGTTCCATAGCACGGAGTTTTAGTCATCTTGCCCATGAGGCATGGTTCGCAAGCATCAAGTGATTCATGATCAAGTGATTCTAAAAGCCCATCAACATGGAGTTTCTTCATGCGCTTTACACCAATATGAACTAAACGGCAGTGCCACAAATAAGTTGCACTATCATTATTAACTTTGCATCTTTTAGCTTCAATATTGTAAATATGTGTATCACTACGATTGAAATTCAATAAACCATTTATACTGGGTGTATGACCATAGAAGGTATTATTCATGTAAATAGAACAACTCCGACTTTAAATGAATAAGCATATTGCAATAAAGATGATCCAATCATATTCATGCTCAACACAAACACCAAATAACATTTATTTAGGTTCAACACTAATCCCGAAGGTAGAGGGAGTATGCGATGTTGATCTTATCAACCTTGGAATCTCTTCCAACACACATCGTCACTTTGCCCTCAACTAGTCTCTTTTCATTTTGTAACTCCTGTTTCGAGTTACTAATCTTAGCAACTGAATCAGTATCAAATACCTAGGGGTTACTATGAACACTAGTAAATTACACATAAATAATCTATATATCAAATATACCTTTATTCACTTTGCCTTCCTTCTTATCCGCCAAGTATTTGGGGTAGTTCCGCTTCCAGTGACCATTCCCTTTGCAGTAGAAGCACCCAATTTCAGGCTTAGGTCTAGCTTTAGGTTTCTTCACGGGAGTGGCAACTTGCTTGCCATTCTTTCTTGAAGTTCCCTTTATTTTGCTTTGCCCCTTTTCTTGAAACTAGTGATCTTGTTAACCATCAACACTTGATGCACTTTCTTGATTTCTACCTTTGCTGATTTTAGCGTCATGAAGAGCTCGGGAATCGTTTTCGTCATCCCTTTCATATTATAGTTCATCACGAAATTCCAGTAACTTGGTGATAGTGACTAGAGAACTCTATCAATCACTATCTTATCTGGAAGATTAACTCCCACTCGATTCAAGCGATTGTAGTACATAGACATTCTGAGCACATGCTCACCGGTTGAGATATTCTGCTCCATCTTGTAGGCAAAGTACTTGTCAAAGGTCTCATACCTCTCGACTCGGGCATGAGTCTAAAATACCAATTTCAGCTCTAGGAACATCTTATATGCTCCGTGGTATTCAAAACATTTTTGAAGTCCCGGTTCTAAGCCGTAAATCATGGGGCACTAAACTATCAAGTAGTCATCATACTGAGCTTGCCAAACGTTCATAACGTCTGCATCTGCTCCTGCAATAGGTCCGTCACCTAGCGGTGCATCAAGGACATAATTCTTCTGTGCAGCAATGAGGATAATTCTCAGATCACGGACCCAGTCCACATCATTGCTACTATCATCTTTCAACTTATTTTTCTCTAGGAACATGAAAAAATAAATGGGGAGCTACATCGCAAGCTATTGATCTACAACATAGATATGCAAAAACTATCAGGACCAAGTTCATGACAAATTAAGTTCAATTAATCATTTTACTTAAGAACTCCCACTTGGATAGACACCACTCTAGTCATCTAAATGATCACATGATCCATATCAACTAAACCATGTCCGATCATCACATGAGATGGAGTAGTTTTCAATGGTGAACGTCTCTATGTTGATCATATCTACTATATGATTCACATTCGACCTTTCGGTCTCAGTGTTCCAAGGCCATATCTGCATATGCTAGGCTCGTCAAGTTTAACCCGAGTATTCGGCATGTACAAAACTGGCTTGCACCTGTTGTATGTGAACGTAGAGCTTATCATACCCGATCATCACGTCGCGTCTTAGAACGAAGAACTGTCGCAACGGTGCATACTCAGGGAGAACAATTATACCTGAAATTTTAGTAAGGGATCATCTCATAATGCTACCGTCGTACTAAGCAAAATAAGATGCATAAAAGAGAAACATCACATGCAATCAAAATATGTGACATGATATGGCCAATATCATCTTGTGCCTTTGATCTCCATCTCCAAAGTATCGTCATGATCTCCATCATCACCGGCAGGACACCACGATCTCCATCATCTTGATCTCTATCAACGTGTCGTCACATGGTTGTCTCGCCAACTATTGCTTTTGCAACTATTGCTATCGCATAGCGATAAAGTAAAGCAATTATATGGTGCTTGCATCTTATGTAATAAAGAGACAGCAATAAGGCTCCTGCCAGTTGCCGATAACTTTAACAAAACATGATCATATCATACAACAATTTATATCTCATCATGTCTTGACCATATCGCATCACAACATGCCCTGCAAAAACAAGTTAGGCGTCCTCTACTTTGTTTTTGCAAGTTTTACGTGGCTGCTACGGGCTTCTAGCAAGAACCGTTCTTACCTACGCATCAAAATCACAATGATTTTTCACCAAGTGTGATGTTTTAACCTTCAACAAGGACCGGGCGTAGTCAAACTTGATTCAACTAAAGTTGGAGAAACAGACACCCGCTAACCACCGGTGTGCGAAGCACACATTTGTAGAACCCGTCTCATGAACGCGATCATGTAATGTCGGTCTGGGCCACTTCATCCAACAATACCGCTGAATCAAAGTAAAACGTTGCTGGTAAGCAGTATGACTATTATCGCCGATAACTCATTGTGTTCTGCTCGTGCATATAACATCTACGAATAGACCTGGCTCAGATGCCACTGTTGCGGAACGTAGTATTTCAAAAATTTCCTACGATCACGCAAGATCTATCTAGGAGAAGCATAGCAATGAGTGGGGAGAGAGTGTCCACGTACCCTCATAGACTGAAAGCGGAAGCATTTAGCAACGCGGTTGATGTAGTCGAATGTCTTGGCGATCCAACCGATCCAAGTACCGAACGTACGGCACCTCCGCGATCTGCACATGTTCTGCTCGGTGACGTCCCTTGAACTCTTAATCTAGTTGAAGCCGAGGGAGAGTTCCATCAGCACTATGGCGTGGTGATGGTGATGATGAAGTTACCGGCGTAGGGCTTCGCCTAAGCACTACGATGATATGATCGAGGTGTGTAACTGTGGAGGGGGCACCACACACGGCTAAAAGATCAACTTGTCTATTCTAGGGTGCCCCCTGCCCCCGTATATAAAGGAGGGAGGGGGAGGCCGGCCAGCCGTAGTCGGTACACATGGCATCGTAGGTTCGTTAAGGGGTTAATGGCATGCTTTGCCGTCTGCCAGCAGATGGCAAAGTGCCCAAATAGGCTAGCCCACATGCCCCCAGGTAGCTTACACGTGGCATGCTTTGTCGTCTATTGGCAGATGGCAAAGAATGCCATATAGGCAAGCCCAGTGCACCCCAGGTTGCACAGGTAGCTGGCACATGTGTAGGATCAAAAGTATGTCTAGAGGGGGGGTGATTAGACTACTTGACCAAATAAAAATCTAGCATTTTCCCAATTTTAAGTCTTGGCAGATTTTAGCAACTGAACACAAGTCAAGCAATCAACCTACACATGCAGTTCTAAGAGTATAACAGTGGAATGTAAATCATTGCATATGAAGGTAAAGGGGAGGAGTTTGGAGTGGGCAAACGCCATGTAGACACGGAGATTTTTGGCGTGGTCCCGATAGGTGGTTGTTAGGGAACGCAGTAATTTCAAAAAAATTCCTACGCACACGAGAGGGGAAGAGTGTTGTCCATGTACCCTCGTAGACCGTAAGCTGAAGCATTATGACAACGCGGTTGATGTAGTCGTACGTCTTCACAATCCGACCGATCCTAGCACCGAAGGTACGGCACCTCCGCGATCTGCACACGTTCAGCTCGGTGACGTCCCGCGAACTCTAGATACAGATGAGTGTCGAGGGAGAGTTTCTCAGCACGACGGCGTGATGATGGTGATGATGAAGCTATCAGCGCAGGGCTTCGCCTAAGCACTGCAACGATATGACCGAGGTGGAAATCTGTGGAGGGGGGCACCGCACACAGCTAAGAGATCAACTTGTGTGTCTATGGGGTGCCCCCCTCCCCATATATTAAGGAGTGGAGGAGGGGGAGGGTCGGCCCCTCTATGACGCGCCCAAGGGGAGTCCTACTCCCACCGGGAGTAGGATTCCCCCATTTGCTACCTCTTGAGCACTATGTTGGTTTTCCCCGAAGAGGAAGGGATGATACAACAAAGTAGCGTAAGTATTTCCCTCAGTTTTTGAGAATCAAGGTATCAATCCAGTAGGAGGCTACGCGCGAGTCCCTCGTACCTGCATAAAACAAATAAATCCTTGCAACCAACGCAAATAGGGGTTGTCAATACCTATAAGGCCACTTACGAGAGTGAGATCTGATAGATATGATAAGATAATATTTTTGGTATTTTTATGATAAAGATGCAAAGTAAAATAAAGGCAAAGTAAATAGCAAAGGAAGTAACTAAGTAGTAGGAGATCAATATGATAAAGATAAACCCGGGGGCCATAGGTTTTGCTAGTGGCTTCTCTCGAGAGCATAAGTATTCTACGGTGGGTGAACAAATTACTGTTGAGCAATTGACAGAATTGAGCATAGTTATGAGAATATCTAGGTATGATCATGTATATAGGCATCACGTCCGAGACAACTAGACCGACTCCTGCCTGCATCTACTACTATTACTCCACTCATCGACCGCTATCCAGCCTGCATCTAGAGTATTAAGTTAAAAACAGAGTAACGCCTTAAGCAAGATGACATGATGTAGAGGGATAGACTCATGAAATATGAAGAAAACCCCATCTTGTTATCCTCGATGGCAACAATACAATACGTGCCTTGCTGCCCCTACTGTCAC